>NC_052480.1:3494908-3707577 GCF_009730915.1 Dioscorea cayenensis subsp. rotundata | reverse complement strand
GAGATTATTATATTCTCATTGCTTATAATGAGCTGGCCATAATTATATATGTAAAAAAAAATTTACATTGAATTTATATTCCATATGTATATATATAATATATATAGACAACTGGTGACCAAGTTATATTACAAAATTAAGATAGGGAAACTATGTTTTTAATTGTGATTCCTTCTTTTTTGAAGAATAAAAAATAACAAACTTATATTTGGTTCTTGTTATTAATTAAAACTTGGCCATAAATTACAATTAAAAAAAAGTATGTTGGAATATATTTGGCATACTTTTTTGTTTTAATAATTTTATTATTTACTAGTACATGTGATATATTAATTGAGTATTATTATTATTAGAAAATGTCACATTTTTAAACATAGCCAAGTCTATATATATATAATTAAGAATACAAATTTTATACTTTGTTTGTATTCTCCTTTTTCTTCTCTTCTCTTTACAACCACATGCATTCTTATAATATATTAAACATTGATTATCACTTTTCCTTATTTTTTCATAACCATCAAAATTATAATATGTTTTGTTTTTTTCATCATTATATATGTTCCACTCATCCAATTTTCCATCCTTAAGTGACAAGACCACATATAATCACATGCAAACATGCATGCATGAAAGCTATATTTTGAATGGGATATATCATGCATGCATGCATGAAACAAGTGCATCAATTAAGCTTTTCATTGCAAGGCCTTGAGAAGGCATGCATGGATGCTTTTCTTTGCACGAGTGCACTCCAAGATTGTAGGAAAAAGGAAGGACAAACATGGCTCTAATGGACATTGGTCCCCATGCATGCACTCATGTAAACAAGAATACAAGAGGCTTTTGGCAGGAAAAACCTAGCTCAACTTATGCACACACTTTGTTTTGTTTGGTTGGTGAATCACATACTATCAACCCATCACATGAGTTTGGTGCCTTGTCATGTTTCAATAATGCCATGAGACACATCAACTTTTTTTTTTACCTGTTGTATATATATATATATATGAGTTTTACTGTTCTACTTAAAAAGTACCTTAAAGTTATTATAAAACATGCATGAGATTCATGGATATTATTATATCAAATCATTGATGTAGAGCTTGTTGTTAAATCAAATGATTGATATCAAAATTTTATTTTTATTTTTAATGTGAATCTCGTGCACGCGTGTTTCTTACCTTTAAGTTTGTTTGTGTATCCTTTTGTCTTCCTTTCAATTATTAACTGATTGTTTTGTTTAGAACAAGTAATGATGGAACCAAGATTTTTTTTTTTTTAGAACCGGCCAAATTTTTAAAAAAAATCTAGGGATAAATATTGGTTTTCACAAATATTTAAAAAATATATATAATTTTTTATATATAGATCTATGAATGTTGACATAAACTATTGGATTTTTCAATCGGCGGTTGTGCTAGCTGGTTAATGAGCTGTGTAAAAGTGTGAGCGAAATGAAAAAATGTGATGTCTGATATTTTGATTCATCAATCAATTCGACGTATCGTAAATCAATGCCAGCCCGTTTTACTAGATCTCAGTTTACAAATATCAATCTCGCACCCAAACCCATTTCTACTAGATCTACGGTTACAAATCAAAAATCAATTCAATATAGTAACCTATTTTTCTACTAGATCTATAGTTGCAAATCCAAAAACTTAAATAACAACTGAAGGTCCCCAGAAAAATCTTAATAAATCGGATATATATATAAACACCAAGGCTAGCCAAAATGGATCATGTTATAAATTTCTATAGGTATTTTTCTTAAAAGTATAATTTTTTATATTATAAATATTAATTTGTTAAAAACCAAGCTAACCATGGCCCTCTTCCCTCCCCTTTGTCTGTCCTCGAGAACAAGAGTGTCTACTGTTTGATTTAAATTGAAATTAATAACTTCAATCTTATTTTATATATAGACGTTAATCTTAAATGGACAGTTGATGATGATATGATGGTTTCGTTATAATATTTTCTTAAGATGTATTCTTTTAAAAATTTAAAGTTCAAGACTATATAGTATATATTTTTAAGCGACCGTTCTTAATTATTTAAAATTTATGAATATTTGATGGCAACCATTAGATGATGATCTAACTATTACTATTTGCAGGAGTGATGTACAAAATTTATGTTAATCATTATGCTCCAGTATTACTATAGAGTGTACAAGTATTATTTAATATTGTTTGATATTGTACGTCTTGTACGTCTGAATGACCGTAAAATATCCTTAGATTTTAAATATAAAGATATCCTGATAGGACTTGATTTCATATATATATATATATATATTGAGGGTTGTTCTAATAGAGAATAATACAATTTATATTTTATTTTTTAATTATAAATAAAAGTTGCCTTTTTCCATCATTACCATTAATAATTTATACATCTACACTAAACATGTTACACAAGCGTGGCGTAAGCCTTTATTTTTTATTTTTTCTTCTTGTTCACACATATTTTTACACTTCAAGATGTTATTAATTAGTTAGAGCTAAAAATTTATATGTGAATTAAATTAGACTCTTATATGAATTAAGTTAGACTTTTATATGCTAAGTAAATAAGAACCATTTTTATATTTGAGGTGTGGTTGGCATGAAAATGTATATCTTAATCATCATTTTTACAATAAAAATTATTCATAGTACATGTCAGAAATATATAATTAACACCTGCTCTTTAAATAAAATAAATAAATAATTCAAGAACAGCTTGTTCCTTTGGTTGGAATGCCAACCTTATACAACAAACTCCACACCTCACAATGCCTCTTAAAAGAGCACATAGCAACTCAATTTTGCTGTCATTTGGGACTTATATATAATTAGATCACTCTGGAATTAGATCATTAGTTATACAATTATTATTATGATAAGTAGTTGTTGATATTTTTCAGGTTTGTTTTCTTGTATCTTGAGTTTGTTGAGTAGTGGAATTATCAATTATATATTATCATAATTAATTATTTATTTATTATAATAATATATTTTTTGGTTAATTAAGTAGTGTCATTAATTTAATTTAAGTATGGGACAAAGATATAATTCATTTTGTTATCTTAGTTAAAGATAAAAGACAAAGATAAAAGACAAACGTATAAAGGCATCAACTTATGTTTATATAATAATAATAATAATATTTCCCATGAGATCTAGCTAAGTCTTTCTTCAAATTAATTAATAAACTAAAGTGAACATCAACATGGACCATCATGCACCCCACTTTTAACATGGACATAAACAAAAAGGTGGTTTATGTTTGGATTAAAAAGGGTAGCTTCGTGTCATTGTGTGTCTATATATAATAATTATTTAAATTACAAAAGTGGTTCCTTTTTCATATAATGAATTAATAGTGTTAGTTCCTCCGGTGTGGTTTGTGGGTATTAAGTAACAGCAGAAGCACTTTCATAGAAGTCTCGACAGCCAAATAAAAGAAAAAAGCAGCCATCAACAAACGCGAGGAGACACTGGCGTTGGTAGCGCGGTTCGAGCACTCGCCTACATACGGGGGCGAGCCCGGGGAGATAAACAATCCACTAAAGAGGGTAAAAAAATAGATGAGTACAAACACTTGTCACTCGCACTCTCAATGAAAAAGCTCACTACCCTCTCTAGATTGTTTGAGTGCTCACTGCACTCTCCTCGAAAGGAGTCACTCAAGAGTCACACCTTCTAATCAATCGAGCCAGGGTGAGCTTATATAGGCGCCTCAGCGTCCCAAATATATAGCATACCTCTTTTTAGAATCTCACGACTACTAATTTAAAAACACGCTAAAAATTAGTTGTAGTAACTCCTGTCTGTAACATAAGTTAGCAACACTGACTTTTCATTCGCGACTGACGTGAGTTCCGGTTACGTTGCGGGACGACCTCGAGACCCATCAACCTCCGCTGTCATGCTTAGTCCGAGTCGATGCGACGATCTCCCGATCCCATTGCGGCAACTAGCCTACCTCCTCGATTCCTCATCACGCGATTCCCTCGCAAAGGCGCCGCGTCACTGTGCGTCTTCCATGAAACTTACGAACTTAGTCTTGATTCACCCTAAATTTGGTCTTCAAAGATTCTCCAAACTTGATCTTGATTCACCCAAGTTTGGTTCTCAAATCTTCTTAGTTAATAGCCTTGATGATTCTCATCAAGGTTCTTCAAATCATATCTCCTTCGTTCGCACCAGTGAATAGATCTTTCTTTAATTAAGCTCCACCATATTTAGTCTTCGATCAAATCACCTAAATATGGTCTTGATATCGATCTTGTCTTCAGTTGTAAGGCGATTGCTAGAATAACTCCACCAAGATCTTCGAGATAGCTTACCATGATCTTGAAGATATTTGGCTCCATGTTAGAGACTTACTAAAAATAGCTCCATCAAGATCTTGAGATGTTTGCTCAGCGCTCAGTCTCCTTACATATCGCCATGCTTGCCACATCGCAATTGTGCTTTAGTCGCCCTGGTTGCGCGCGTCGGCTGGTCGATGTGTCCGAAATCGTGCCAATAAATAGTCGCGGTTGCAACAATCTCCCCTGGCGATAATTTGGCACTAACCGCTTCGCAGACCCAGATCGACTCTACGTTACATGATCTGTACAACACGGACTGGACAGGACTAAGCTGCAGCTGTTCTGACTTCCGGGAACAACATCAGCGGAGAGCGAAACTAGGGCTCGACGTAAGATATCGTCCCAGTTGCTTACAAAAATACTTGAGAAAAATATTACAAAAGCGCAACTAGTGAGACAAAAATACGATTAACCATAATGAGCCCGACAAACACTAACAATGTTCGACACAATAAGACTAAATGTTCAAATGCCAGAAAACAAATAACTAGTCGATCTGGTGCAAGCACACTTCTCCCCTTTATGACATAATTGACTGCGAAGTCTTCATGAGCTGCTACTGACTTTGTTATACCATCTTGACCTCCCCTATCTTGAGTTCCCGGTCTTCATCTCCCCACGAGTTGTGGCCATCGTCTTCTTTCTTCTTCTTCTTCTCAGAATTTCCGGGCTAGATATAATCTTACGCTTTTTTGTTTGGCGATGATGAACAATTACCGAGATAATGCTCGTTGCACTCCTCTCCACATCTTCTAGTTGCTCTTTCAACATCTTCTCATTCTTCTTCTACCCGATAGATTTGCCTCTTCTTCATCTTCGGGGCATTGATGGTGGAGACACGCTCCCTTCTGAGTAAATCAATCTTCTTACAGGTGAGCGAGTTTTACGAGAAATCTTGCAGCTTCTTCGACTCTGTGACTGCTTCTCCCTTCACGAGTTGTACTCCATGTTGTGTAACAAATCTTTACGACAGCAGATGCAGGGATACTCAAGTGATGTTGAAGAGTTTGAGACGATCGACTTCTTTTTAGAAATATTCGGAAGATCGGCCTTCCCAGATTGAACTTCTTCCGAGTTCAATATGAACAACAATAGAGCAGCTCCTTCACTATGCTAGAATCTGTCGAGTGACGTAATCGTCCCGAATGCCCAAGTCTAGCGAGAACATTGTACTTAGCCGTGAGGGTGGATCTTTCGAAGTCTTGTTTCTACTCCCCACTGACTCGATTTCTTCCTCCGGTGATCTCTTTTGAGAACTTCTTCATTCGAGCTCAAGCCTCTTCAAGTTTCCTTTCCTTACCTCGGTTTAAACTCCAGAATTTATTCGAGACAAGTGGGAGTAAAAGGGATCCACTTTCCTCGAACATGAACTCTAGCCAATGCACTTTAGCCGGATGGTAGCAAATTACGGTAGAAACTCTTGGACGATGACAAGCGTAGCTTTCTCGGAAATGTGCGAGACTTGTATAAACTTCTTTGTTCTGCAGGCTTCGGTTAATCCATGCACTTCTCAAAAGCTTCTTCATCAATCATCCTTTCAACCACAAGCTCCTTTTCCTTCAACAGATTCGAAACTTCTTCTTGGATGCTTTGTCATATCATCTTCATCGCTTTACATCTTTTCTCGGGTTGGGTTGCTTTCTTCTTTTCTTTTCTTTCTTAGAGCTTGCTGATGGTTTCTCCTGCTTTGTTTCCTTTGCTTGATGCACCTTCTCTTGTACCTGAGGAAGCTTACCTGTGTCGAGGCAGACTTTCTTTTGCTAACCTTCTCCTTCTTTTGAGTTTTTCTTCCTTGGTGGGCCTTCTTTTGGGACGCTACTCTTCCCTTTGGCAATCCGGGCAGCACGATCTTTGAGTGGGATCTCGCCGAACTATGTGAGCTGTGGATGTTGCGAGAAGATGTTATAAGCGGGTCTTTGTGACATGTTCTGTTTCTATGGTGCTTGTAGGCATGTCGGTGTAGATCACCCGAACTTCACTTAGAATAGTAGCTAACTTCTTGAGACTAGTGGGAGCATCCATGCCTCCCTTTCTCCAATAGTTTCTTTGCCTGTGCTGATGCCTTTCTGCCTAGTATCTCATCCCTACCTCAACTGTTGCTGTACGAACCTTCCTCATCTGACGCAGAGTGGAGTCCTCTGCTCATCTCTCCTGTTCTCGAACATAAGCACCGGAAAAAGACTCCCAGGAACCCATCTCAAGAGATCATCTCCGTCTTTGACGCTTTGAAGGCAAGTCTTGAGACGATGTTCGCTCTTAATTGACGATCCCGAGGAAAGAAACATAAGGGACGATCGCTTTCCCCAGATCTTGATTCTTCTTCTTGGTGGGCTTCCTCGAGATCGAGTCCCTCTCATCCTTACTTCCGCAATTCGGGAGCAATTTCTTGTGGTGCGGGTGGAGCGCACGCTGGGCCATCCTCTTTATTCTCATCTTTTTCTTCATTGTCTTCGTTTCTTTCTTCTCTCTCTCTCCGATTTCAAAACAATCTTTGGAAAACAATTTGGGATATTAGGGTTTTTATGCCCCATTAAGTAGTTATAACTTCAAAGGCACCCTTCGATCTCTTTTTCAAAAATAATCCCTCTCCTTTTGAATATACTTCTCCCTTTATTTCCTGTTTTTGATTTAACTTTGAGAGACATCAAGATTTTCACTCCTTGAGTTGCTTTTTCGCTTTGATCGACTTTACAGACCTCGCCCATCAACATGTTGATTGTTGTACCACAATGTTTATACTGTCGATTTGTCACCATCTTCAAACCCGAATTGAGAACTCTTTAACTTCTCTTGGTACTTCACTTTTCAATCACAATTTCTTGATTACAATAGTCTTCCCTCTAACTTTTCGTTAATGATTGCTCCATGTCCAATTATTCTTCCATGTCAAGTCTTCTTTCAATTTGTTGCGACTTGGGTCTTATGTGGCCGATTTCTCACTGACAAGCATGTAGTAGCCGCACTTTTTGGTTCTTCTCTTGCTTTTGACTTGTTTTTCTTTAACGTTTTGTTGGGCGGGTTGACTTGACAGACACAACTCCTGAATCTTCATCTTGACGCTTGAGCTTTCTCGATATACGATACCGTAGCTCGGGTTTTTACTAGTTATCCAGTGAAAGAGTCTGCGTCGAGCTTGGTAGTACCCTTGTTCAGTAGTCGAGGTCTTCCCGTAGTTGAACGACTTTTTCTTTACATATACTCAACTCTTCCTCCAAGCGTTGGTTTTGCAACATCATATCATTAAACTCATTCATTGTGAGGTTTATAGCTGCGAGGAAGATCGTTTCCGTTACCTCGTTGTACTCAGCTATCGGTTTTCAATGGATGTTGTGAGACGATGTTGCAGCATGATGCTGCAGCGGTAGGGATCCGTTCATCGCGGCGAGGAAAGGGCGTATGATGGTTGCTCGGACTTCCTTCATCGTCTTCTTGAGTGCTACCATCGAGGTCGTCACTCCATCTAGCATTCAGTGATTTTCCTTTCTTTTCTCGAGTATTAGCACGCTCGGCGATGAGTGCCCCAAAGCCTCCCACATTCTCTCACACAGTCTTCAGCGGAGCACGATCTTCGATTTCATCCTTTTTGCTGATGATCTTCCAACTTCTTCCTTTTTCTTCATTTAGAACATCTTTTCTTTTCGAAATTTCTTGCCTTGTGTCTTGTATCTTCTAAGCATGTCATGCATCTTTCTTGACAAGAAAACAATTTCTCTATCCTCTTCGTCTTCATCTTACATTATAACTGACGTGTTGTAACTTTCATACATTTTATTGCTTGACCTTCGAGGCTATATCTTCTATTCTTCTTTTCGGGATTGAGGTTCATCTCATATGCTTGCAAAGACCCCATCAGCTAAATCGAGTTTCATAGTTGAGATGTCTCTTGCTTCTTATTCTTTGAGATTTTTGCATCGAATCTTCTTGGGGAGAGATCTAAGTGTCTTGGGACTAGCTTCTTGTGCTGAATACTCCTTTGCCGAAATTTGGTAGGCTTGATTTGCAATGTCCCATCGATTTGGCGTTGAACATGGCTATCGTCTCATCTTACTCCCATCCCGAGATTTTTCGAGCATGGTTGTTAACATTTGAAGTTTGGATTCTCTTACCAGAGTTGGTACCTTCAGTGTATGGTTTGAAGAATCTCCCCAAGCTTTTCTTGGCACACTCGCATGTTCCGATATACTTGAGCTGGTTCTCATCAACTCCTCCAGATTGCATTGAGAGCTTTCCCATTAGCGTTAGCTTTCAGCATGTCTTGACACTCAAAGCGACTTTTCTTCTGTCACGATCACATTCTCGTCTTCAGTGACTAGGTAGGAAGAGACCAGTCCTTCTTACTGACCAATCCATGCACTTTCGTCGATGGACTTGATAAGCGCCTTTATCGCGAGCCTTCGAGTATGGATAGTTGGATCCGTTTAAGCAGCCCGTGGTGGTGATGGGAAGCTCCTTCTTTTTGCCCGCCTTGATGGAACTTGTGTAGGACCTGCATGAGCTTTGAAACCAAAGTGAAAGCGTGACCGATGCTCTGATACTCGCTTGTTAGTTTCCTCGAGTGTGGTTTTGTGGGTATTAAGTAACACTTAAAGCTGTCGCTTCCCACCCTCTTACCCTGAGGTAAATGATGGCTCCCATCGGTTAAAAATTCCTTTTTAACTGGAAACTCGATAATTCTCGAGAAACCAGATCGGACTTACATAATTCGATTTACAACTTTACACCAAGCTGCGAGGATTGAATACGAAATACTGACAAATATAATAAGCTGAGATTTGTGGTAGTAACCGCCAGCTGATCGCGATACCAACAAATATAAAAGAAAAAGTATGGGACCAGCTGCGGTCTTGGACTTAACTCCCCGACTAGCTCTAAACTCGACGAGCGATCTAGGGCTCTTGCCTCCTGCGATTCTGACGACATTCGGTTGGTCGTAGTAGGCTTAATAATTTCAAATATTCAACACGAGTATATATAAAATATATAAATACCAACCTCTCGAAATAATTTTTCCAACTTTTCCAAAATACCGGAATTCTAGCAAAAATACATTTTTAAAGAACTTTTGAAACATAAATTAAATCACGAAATCGATATCAAATCAATTTTTCTAAGAAAATCCAAATTGCTGTGAGAGATCGCCTCCTAAGAGCCATTTGGGCTGCAATCGCCCCTCATCACGACCCAAAATAACAAGAATATAAAAAATCCATTCTCAATTCCACGACTGGAAAAACTCTCCCCACGTAGCCGTCGCGACTGGGTTGGAGCCGCCAAGTCTTCATAACGCGTTGGCCTGTGCAGTCCCGTGTGGTGACTCGGGATCTGATGCTCATCATCGATCGGGCCTCTACGCTCCCGCCGATCTGGACAGAATCAACACTCGAGGTCCACCTCGCCACCTCTAAAAGGCGGCGTACGGGGACCCACTGCTGCTGATGGTCGGGCCTTGGCACGTCGCCGTGAGACCATCAGGTAAATACGATAATACCCAGTCGATATAAATCGTATCACGCGATCCTTTTCGGGACAAAGATTCACTCAGCGAAATAAACATTATTTTCCGCAAAAGCCCAATTCAGTATAACCATCGATAATACGAAGAAAGATCCATGATAGTTACTATCCAAGAATGAGAAACCAATTCTACTATGATGCACGATAAAACATGCTTTAATATGCTCACGTGGTTTTCATGAAATCACTCCGAATCAAAGCGTATACCCATCAAAAATAAATCAAGAATTGAATAATTAAATCACATATACATGTATTTTCACTATTCACAAATACGTATAATTATACGAAAACTGATGTATCAATACGATTGTCAGGAACATCAACAGCAAGTAAATATACGTATACCTCAACATTATACGCCAATTAAACATGATAAAAAGAAATACTTAAACAATTATTTTCAAAATACTAGCCATTAAATAATTATTTCAAAATAATAATAATTAATCAATTATTTAAAATAATAGCCACTACCAACTCACCTGGTGTCCTTGGGTTCCTTCCTAGACCTGAAACTCCCTCCCAAGACTGAATAACACCTAACAAGAATAATATAATAAAAATAAATATCACATTTTAAACCCAAAATAAAAATACAATAAACAACAATAGACTTCTATTGAGCCCACTCACTCCAAGTCGGCTAAAAACCCGACCTTGCATTATCCAACTGGCTTTCAATTGCACTTAAACCAACCTCAATTTTAGACTAACACAGTTAAACCAATCGAACCAATCTCAATTCCATTGAACCAAGCTTTCAATTGCACTGAACCGAGCTTAATTGCACTGGAACCAAACTCAATCAGACTGAACCAGCTTGAACCAACTCAATTCTTATTCAAAATCCATTGAACCAACTTGGTCTCAGCCCCAAAAACCCTTAGCCCAAATCAACTGAACCCAAACCCAAACCTGATCTCAACTCGATTTGATCAAGCCCAACTTAACCAAATCAATTCAACTCAACCAAATCAATTTCAACTCTGGTTTGATCCAAACCAAATCAATTTGGTTAAACCCAACAAATCAATTCAACCATCTTCATTAACACCTTTAATCATCATCATCATCAACTTAATTAATCAAACCAAACCCTAATCTCGGTGCTACAAGAATCTACATGAATTCCCTAAGAACCCTCATCTCCATTTCAAGCGATTTTTCAACTCGAATACAAGGTTTTCTCAAAACAATTTCATACACTCATCATCTACAATAATTAAACATGCTTTTTCAACCCAAATAAATCATTTTTCTTCATCAAATCCACCAAATACACACACACATACATTCAAGTATACCAATAAATAAATCATCACAATACTTACCAAACAATACTTCATCCTATTCTCCTCCATCAAGCACAAAAGCTCCATCACTCCCATCTTTCTTTGTAACTCACTTTGCCATCGTAGCAGGGAAAAGAACGAGAATGAGATGAGAAGATGTAACACTCAAGAGTCTAGATTTTTCTCCCAATGAAGTTTTCAGCCAAAAATTTACATTTAGTCCCTCAAAACTTAACTCTTACAAGTCAGTCCCTGCAAAACTCACAAATGGTCCCTGAATTATGAAAATAGTATTCTCAAAAGGTCCTTGAAACTATCAAATGGTCCCTGAAGTATAACACAATATTTCAAAAAGGTCCCTACCGCCTTACCTTTCAGATCCTTGGTTTCCGTAAATATTTTTATATCAATCCTTTTTCTATTACTCTTTAACCCAAAATCTTTTAAAAACTTTTACACTTAAGTCCTTGTTCGTCCCCTTGGGGTTTCTCAACAAGATTACTCTCGAGAAAATTCTTCATCGAACCGTAGTAATACCCTCGAATATATTTTTCCAACGAGACATGTAAAGGTTCAGTAGTACATAATCCTTCCCTTAAGAAAATTTCGTCTCTAAATTTCCTTTAGTATGATAAATATGATATCACCCGAAGTTCACTTGTTCCAAACTGCTCTCTCTTGTTCCAAACTGCTCAACAAGAATTAACAATCACGTGTCGGGATGTCCAAGTATCTCGCGACGATCAAAGTGAACCCCGATTCCTCTTATACTGTGTTATACACTGAGATACAACACTCTTCCGATGTGTTACTCCGGGCTTCCTCACTTCCAAAACTCATACAATAAAATAATCTTGTATTTTTCCACAATCCAGTAGAAAAGCAACTTCTTATTCCCAAGTAGAAATACATCATACCGGAGATACAGGGTAGAATACAAACATCTCAAGCACACAAACGATAATAAAAACATGATTATTCTACTATTCATAAGTCCTCATACGCCTCATCGAACCTCATCCTTGTCTCACGGTTTCGCGGCTCAACCTTTCCCTTGCCCATCATCAACCGCCGCACCATAGTTAAGGAATCGTACGGGCATCATCATACGCATACAGAACTCCTCGAGAACTCCATACCTCCCTTCTCATTCCGGCATACGACTCGCCTCAGGTGAAAAACGTTCCATGTAGATATTCCTCAGCTCTGAAGCAACTATAGAGCTAAAATCTCTGGTATTCATGGTTTACCACATAACGAGCTTGTGGGACATAAACATCGATCGTTGCTTGTTCTTGGTTACTGTGCAATAATAGAACTAGAAGATCTCTGAGGCAACAAGAGTAGAGCTAGAGGGTACTTGAGCGAATATGGGTTTCCATCTCTTCTTCCCTCATTCGCTCCTCCTCTCTCTCCTTCTCTGCTCCTCCACTCCTCTTCTCCTTCTTCTTCTCTCTTCTTCGCTCTTCCAAGAAATATCTCTCTACTCTTTCTCTATTATACCTTGAGGAGGTCCTGCGTCTCGACCGTCTCAAACGCCTTGGTTCCATTACTCAAAAATCCTTAAGACACTCAAAAATTCCAATGATGAAAAATGCAAGTCTGATCTTCTCCTCTATTTAAACACAATTAAACCACACTCAGAGGAGTTGGCTATAATTCATCCAAAGTCCAACAAATCAAGCTCGAATCAATGTCACATCATAACACACCTTTTAAGAATCAACAGAAAGGTGATAAAGAAGACTGGTTACTCACGGGCTAATCTCCATATTCTTAAGCACACGTATGTCAAAAGTATCTTTCGAATCACTATGCGAAATCATCGTGTGTCGATCTGACAAAGAGAATGCCAAATACCGCTTCTTTGGCAACTTTTTAGTTAACTTATTTTTAGATAAAAACCAATTCCAATAAATATCTCAACCCGTGATCAGGATCACAGTGTGCTGCTCAGTTCTCTGCCTCAAATGTCAAAACCTACTATCAACCTTATTCCCAATATGCAACTTAGGTTTTAACGGATTGGAGACTCTAATACTTCTCTGGGCCCTTAACTGCGTCTAATCACTACTAAACCTCTAAGTCTAGACATGACTTCTAAACTTAGGCTCAGATCACAACCCACGATCTCTCCCAACCCGGGGATATCTCAACCTACGACTCACGATACCAAAAGATGTCACACCCACCCTTCTACCGGGGTAAATGTGGCACCCATCGCTAAAAATTCCTTTTTAGCCCGAAACTCGACACCTCTCGAAAACCAAATCGGACTTACAAATTACGATTTACTAACTTTACACCAATCTGCAGGATTCAAATCACGAAATACTGACAAATATAATAACCTCAAATTTTGGAGGTACAACCGCTACTGAGATCACGATACCAACAAATATAAAGAAAAGTATGGGACCCACTGCGAGTCTTGGACTTAACCCACGACTAGCTCTAAACTCGAGCAGCGATCTAGGGTCTTCGCTCTGCGATTCTGAGACATTCGGTTGGTCGGTAGTGGCTTAATAATTTCAAATATTCAAATACGATGATATATAAAATATATAAATACCAACCCTCTCAAATAATTTTTCCAACTTTTCCAAAATACCGAATTCTAGCAAAAATACATTTTTAAAGAACTTTTGAAACATAAATTCATCACAAATCAATATCAAATCAATTTTTCTAAGAAAAATCCAAATTGTTGTGAGAGATCGCCCTCCTAAGAGCGACAATGGGCTTCGCCCTCATCACAACCCAAAATAACAAGTAATATAAAAATCCAAAATTTACATTTAGTCCCTCAAAACTTAACTTCTTACAAGTCAGTCCCTGCAAAACTCACAAATGGTCCCTGAATTATGAAATAGTATTCTCAAAAAGGTCCTTGGAAACTATCAAATGGTCCCTGAAGTATAACACAATATTTCAAAAAGGTCCCTACCGCCTTACCTTTCAGATCCTTGGTTTCCGAAATATTTTTATATCAATCCTTTTTCTATTACTCTTTAACCCAAAATCTTTTTAAAAACTTTTACACTTAAGTCCTCGTTTACGCTCCCCTTGGGGTTTCTCAACAAGATTACTACAGTAGAAAAATTTCACTACTGCAAGCGTATGTAATACCGAATATATTTTCCAACAGATATGTAAAGCATAGAAATCTCACACAAACCAATAAAGAAAAAGCACACAAACAAACACAAGGAGACACACAACGTTGGTAACCCGGTTCGGCGATCCCACTCGCCTACATCCGGGGGCCAAGCCCGGAGATAAACAATCCACTAAAAAGAGGTAAAAATAGATGAGTACAAACACTCGTCACTCACACTCTCAACAATAAAAGCTCACTACCCTCTCTAGAGATTGTTTGGTGCTCACACACTCTCCTCGAAAAGAGTCACTCAAGAGTCACACCTTTAATCAGCGAGCAAGGGTAGCTTATATAGGCGCCTCAGCGTCCCCAAAATATATAGCATACCTCTTTTAGAATCTCGCATGGCTACTAATTTAAAAACTCGCTGAAAATTAGTCATTGCGACTCCCGTTGTAACATAAGTTCTAACATGACCCACGATCTGCGACTTGGTCGAGTTACAGTTACGTTGCGGGACGACCTCGAAGACCCATCAACCTCCCGGTCGTGCTTAGTCAGAGTCGATCGCAGCCCAAATCTCCCGATCCCATTGCGGCCAGACTAGCCTACCTCCTCGGTTCCTCATCACGCAGTCCCTCGCAAGGCGCGCGTCCTTGTCGTCTTCCATGAAACTTGCCAAACTTAGTCTTCAATTCACCTAAATTTGGTCTTCGAAAGATTCTCCAAACTTGATCTTCAATTCACCCAAGTTTGGTTCTCAAATCTTGCCAGTTAATAGCCTTGATGATTCTCATCAAGGATTCTTCAAATCGTATCTCCTTCATTCGCACTCATGAATAGATCTTTCTTTAATTAAGCTCCACCATATTTAGTCTTCAATCAAATCACCCTAAATATGGTCTTGATATGATCTTGTCTTCGAGTTGTAGGCGTTGCAAAAATAACTCCACCAAGATCTTTCAAGATAGCCTTCACCATGATCTTCAAGATATTTGGCTCCATGTTGAGAGACTTACTAAAAATAGCTCCATCGAGATCTTGAGATGTTTGCCTTGCACTCAAGTCTCCTTGCCATGTCACCATGCTTGCCACATCATCAATTATGCTTTGTCACGCTTGGTCTGCCACGTCACTTTGGTCTATGTGTCAAATCATGCCAATAAATAGTGCGGTTGCACTAACAAATAGCATAAAATTATTAATTTAATTAATATAATTGAAGCTCATCAGCATCATCATAATAATAATAATAATAATAATAATAATAAAATTTTATTAGTTATCAACTTTTCAAATATGCTAACAACCGGGGGACGGAAATCCCTTGGCTCAAATCATCTCGGACTTGTCCTCAAGTAAGCACAATGCTAATTAATGTGCTACAGTGAGACATAATGAAGGGTTAGTTGAGTTGATTAGTTTAGTTTTTGTTTTTTAAAAGTTTGTTGCAGGTCTAGTAGATATAGGGTTGGACGATTCAGATTTATTAAGATATTGTGCAAAAATTAATTGAACAGTTTAAATCAAATTACTGCATCCCACTTTTCATTGTGTCACTATTACAAGCATAGTAATACTATTTATCTAACAATGACGAACTGTTGGATCGCAATCCAACTGTTGATAGCAATTCTACAAACGGCCCCAGATGATTGAACCTCTACGTATATATATATATCCATATATATATTCATAATTATATATTATATATATAATTAAAATATTAATCTTTTATAATTCATATGAAAAATACTACTTTTTTAATTCTACCTCATATTATTTAAAATAAATTAAATAAAAATAATAAAATTACTATATTAAACTAAATTTAATGTTGAGTGATAATAAATAATATAGTTAGCCAAACATAAATCCTCAAATATTTTTGTTTTTAAACTTTATATAGATTTTTTTATTGAACTTATCAATACAAAATTATCAATATTTAGAATATTACTATAAAAATAAAAATAAAATCCTAAAAAATGCAATTGCTATCGTAAAATCTCTAAAATAAAAAAAAAACATTGCAGATCTCATGGATTGGTGAGTTTTTTTCTATTTGATCAATTATCTTCAAGTTTATGTTTTATTTTCATTATAGAAATTTATCCTTTTCTCTCTTGTTTGTTTTATATCTAATTTAATTTTTGTGTGATTATTTGTTGTGTAAAAGTATTTATATTTGTTGAATGATGTTAGATATTTGTTAAATATTTGTTTTATTATGAAAATTATTGTGAAAAAATGTTATATACTTGTGATTAATTGTTATGAAAATTTTAATTATTCATTAGATTATTTGTTAAATAATTGTTGTATTTAATAATTGACTTTTATATATGAATTTGTTTAAAGTTGTTTTTTAATTGCAGTATTTGTTAATTTAGTGTTTAACTAGTTAATCGCTAACTATGTAGATATGATAGCGATTTTACACATAAACCAAATTTTGTTAGATGGATAAATATTTTCTATTTTTTAAATATTGATTATTATAATCTCAAGTTTAAATTAATAGATTTATTTAATATTTTAAAAAAATAAAATTTAAATTTAGCACACTCTTCATTTTAGTTCTACTTCCGCCACTGCTAACAACATCTTGATTTATTAACATCTCTTTCTCTGGATGGCCACATTGTCCATGAGGCTCATTTAAAAACTCAGCTCAAATAGGGTGAGAGAACAAGTGGATTGAAATATTAATTTTTGGTCCACCCATGTCTCTCACTATAGTTTATCGAGCTTTGTATAAAAAAAATATATATAAATAAATAAATAAATCCAAACGTAAATCTCGCACAAAAAAGGGGTGCATGTGAAGATGACATGGCATGGCATGTGATGTGATGGGAAAGACATATGACTACATATATATACATATAGATATATCCATATATGTAAACGCATGTGCTTCAATCACGTGCTGGGCTTAGTGAGGGCCCACTTGGTGGGCCTCAACGGCCCATGAAGACAAGCACTAGCCACCTACCCACGTGGCCCAGTCGCTGTCAATCCTCCTATTCCCGGGCCCATATTAGTATAAGTCCCTTAAAAGCCCACTATTTAAACCAATGGTTTATCGCCACGTGGCTTAACAGTCTGAACTTCATGAACTGCTCTGATTGGGAATATCACTGCATAGCAGGCCTTTTGTTGGCCCAATGATGTACACGCTTCTTTATTATTTTACTTGATGACATTGTGGGCCCATGAGATATCAATTAATTGATATTTAAAGACTAAAAAAAGATTTTAGAGGGTAAAAATTGATAATCATGGAATTTTCAAAATCCATAAAAAAAGTTTTTTTAGAATATTAAAAAAATACAACCTAACAGAATTGATCCATTAAAAAATTGTTAACGTGACATTTAAAAAATTTCGAGTTCAAATCATACTACACATAATGATGATAATATATGCTCAATTATGAATACAAGTTTGTAACCCACACTATTTATCATTATGCCCCTAACAATGCTCGTAGCATCTGGAAAAAATTTGCTCTTTCCTCAATTTTATGTGTTTCTCACTGCTGTCAATTTCTATATGCACATAAAATAAGTTAAATAGTATCATAATATTCTGAACTTCAGTGAAAACTGTAAAACCTGAGGAAAAAAAACAGAGAAGTAAAAAACATACCCACAAAAAAATATCTTATCAGTATGAGCAACAAAGCTGCATTATGAACTGCAAATGTTACTTCAATGCAAGAAGATATGCAGACAAGAAGATTGGCAGAGCCATCTCAATCTCATTGCATTATTCCAAGCATAATTCACACTGATTGATTGCTGTAAATGGTCATGCACTCACTTCAATGAAAAAGCTGATAAATCTCAGCATTTCAGTGAGATCTTCAATGTTCTGTATGTGCCTGTCAGCATCTACATGAAGACAAAATAAGTTTGGTATCATAATATTCTGTACTTCAGTATAACAATAACTTTGCAGTAGAGAATATCTTATCAATACAAACAAAAATCCAATCTAATACAAAGATATATATAAGAGAGCTTTCACTATGCTCATATGCTTGCAGATATACATTTACAAGTCTGAAGCTAATGGTTGTTTTTCAGACATGCATAACTAGCACATAATTAAATGCATATATGAATATACAGAGAGATGCAGTACAACTATGGATTGGGTTCGTCGGAAAGAAGGCTTTGCTGGCTGTCTCCAGTTCCCCATGCCATATCCTTCCACAGTCTTTCGACTTGCTCGAAACTTAGTCCCTTGGTCTCTGGCACAAAGAAGATGACGAAAGCGAATGCTACAATGGCAATGCCTGCTAGGATCAAAAAGGTTCCTGCAGTGCCAACCAATGCAACAACGGAGAGAAATGTTTGTGCCACAATCAGGTTTGATAACCAGTTTACAGTGGCTGACATACCTCCACATACCCCACGATAAGCTTCGGGATAGATCTCAGAGTTCACAGCCCATGGAACAGGACCCATTCCCGGTGAGAAAAAAGCAATGTAGAGAACTAGACCCAACACTGCAAACCACCCAAGGTTTGTTCCACCACAGGAACCTTGGGTGGTGAATGAACTACAAATGCCAGAACTTGCACCAGATGACTGCAAAAGGAATGCACCAGATAGTATGAAAAGGGAGACTATAACACCTAGTAGGCTGGTGAGTGCTAAACGGCGTCTGCCACATCGGTCGATGAGGTAGATCCCAACAATAGTCCCGGCAGCATTCATTGCTGCAACAATCAATGATAAGAGAAGCGCTAACTGGTTAGAAGAGAAGCCAGCCATCTGCACAATTGTGGGACTGTAGTACATCACTGTGTTGATCCCTGTGAATTGCTGAAACAACTGCAAACATGAAGAGTTCAGTGACTGAATATGAAGGTAATATAATTGTTATATAAATGATTGAAGCAACTATAGTTGATTTCAAGCTTGAGTGTAGAAGAACCCAAAGCCTCGAAATATGGATAATTGAACCAAAATGAAGATTGTAGTGACAATAACACAAGTTTGAAGCACTGAAATGAATGACTTTGAAAGTACAATAAGGTTTACTTATTCTAATTAATAGGAAATAAACATAAGATATAGTTAACTAAGTCCTGTACTCTGAGGATCTGGGTTGTTGGCAGAGAATAACAGACGCAGCCATGCTTAGGGATCTCTCCATCCGTCACACTCTTTATACTAAAGAAGAAATTAGTTTGAATTTTAAAGGTCATAAAAAGCTTATCCAAATCTATTATGCTAGTATTTATCAGTCCTAAGATGAAATTTAATCTGCATGCCGATAAATCACATTTAACTTGACATTCAACAACAAAAAAATGATTTGAGCAGAGTGCAGACTCCAATCTGAAGTTGATATTAGCACAGCTTGCTAATAGGCACAGGAAATAGATGGTTCTCCACCAAATCAATAAATTATGGCTTTCTTTGTGCGCACATAAAACATAGCCATTAAATGAATTTCTTCCCAGATTTTGTTATTTGTACTTTAAGTGGGGCTGAGACCCTTCAGAAACCAAAAACATGGCTACGGTTTTTTACCTGAAGTCCTGCTCCTGTAAAAAAGGCAAGTCTAATTTCCTTGGATTTGAAAACATCAGAGTAACTGACAGAACTTTCAAATTCAAGATGATCAACTGAAGCAACAGAGAGCAAATCTTTCTCCTCCTCTAAACGAACAGGATCATATATTTTGGCAAGAACTTCAATGGCTTTGGCTTTCTCATTCTGCATTATATGCATGGAGCTACACGATTAAAAGTTTTATCCAGAGAATATGTGACACATGAAAAAAATTTCTCAGAGAAGGCTTCACCTTCATATAAAGCCAACGGGGAGATTCAGGCAGCAAGAGCATCAATAAAAACTGTAGAATGGCTGGCAATGCCGCAACTCCAAGCATCCAGCGCCATGTCCCTCTTACCTGTTTGAAATGAAAAATTCACAATAATTAAAAATACCCAAAAGGAGGATGCCAAGGCTAGTTTCCAATTAGAATTAAGCATGTATATAGAACAGCCACGAAACATGAACTATGTAATGGCAACTATAAGCATCCAACTAAATCCAATATATCCAAATCTTTGATTTTTTTTTTAAAAAAAAACCTTAAACTCATTAGCAATTGTCAACCTGATTTCTTCAGCATTGAGTTTCAAATGTTATACAATTGTATATCAGAAAGTTTAGCAGCTCATAAGTTCGTCAATCTGAACTTCCAGTCAGTTAGATACAGATTCCAGTAACCTTGGAATTCATTGAACTCATATACCCCACATATGTCGGAAAAAAAATTGCGCACATTTAAATGGTGATGAAGTTTTCATATTGATTACCTTGTGTAGGAAAATCACCTAATCACTAATAAATTCTATGGGAAATATTAAAATCTTGCTGACTAATACTCCTGTCTAAATATGTATCATTAGTTTTGCTTGTGGTTCTAATCACTGCTTGTGGTTCTCCCTAGTTTTGCTCCCTTGTTTGTTTCTGTCTTATCTTCATGTACTTGAACCTTCCTTCTTTTTAACAAAGTTGTGGCTTATCCACTTTTGTCAAAATGTGTGTGTACATATATATATCACTAGATCTATCCTTTATTGAAGACTTCACAAGGTAAAGGACTTAGTCAAATGATGGAGAAGTTTGGCTAATTACTTCGACTTCAGTGTCTTTTCCCATCATGATTTCCTTGCTTGTGGTTAAAATTCTTTAATCAGATAGTTCAGCCTTTCTCACTCTTTTCAAATTTGCCAGATTGTACTTTAAGTTACTGATACTCAGAGGTGCAACATCTGCCAATCTACATGTCTATGAGCATTAGCAAGTTGCAAAAACAAATATTTTCAAAACATTTTTGGCCATGATAGAGTCTAATGGTCTTCAACAACATAGTTCACACATGAGACCTCCTCAAAGGGAAAACTGAAAAGTAAGAGTGGTATGCATTAGGATTTTAATCTTCATTTGGCAAAGATGGATTGGTCCTCAAACTTCAGACTCCTGGTAAAGTAGCAGCAGTTCCTTAATTGTGACATTAGAAAGTTAGCGCAAGTTACAACAAACCTTAAAAAATAAAAATAATAAAAGCATTGAAGAGGAACTAGATATCATAGCAAGGCAAAAATATCAGATCGAGCATAACAAACAAGAGTGACATGCACAAAACACCTCACAAGTAGTTGCAATATAAGAAATAAAAGGCTGAATAAGATGGGAGTTTAAACAGCAGATAACTATTTGAAGATTTGAGGATGGAACAATATAATACCATTTGCGGTCTGACCATTTTTCTTTTTCTTATGCATCCCGGAACAAGGTGCCATGATATGCCTTTTTGTATTTAGTATTTGCAGACAAAAGATGGTGTAAAACGTTAGGTGCAAGTAAATTTAAAGTAAAAGTCATAGCAAACCAACTTCCCTTGGCTTCTTTATGGCGCCAACCCCAATGCGAAACACCAGGAATTCAACTCCAAGACATTTGCATGGAATTTCTCCTTCAAAATGATGCAATCAAAAAACTTATCGTAGATGTTGTAATACAGGAGGATTGTGGTAAAAATTACAGTGAACTAAATCAATAATCTAATTAAGAAGTGCAGTTGGGGGTCTTGTTCAGGTGTAATTAATTCCAAACAGAATTCAAATGACATCACGAACTGTCCAATTCGGATTACAAATATGATGCCCATTCTTCTCATTAGTCATATAAACATTGTTGCTTGTTTATCATGCATGCTCTATTTTACACAGACTATGGCATTAGATACGGATATCGCAAGACCTATATCAAAATATTTGGCATATGGAGCATATGCAATTAGTATGAATTACTATGGATACAAGCAAATTCATTTATGGACGCATGAGAAATAGATAAAAGCAAATCATTAAATGGAAGAAGGCAAGATGAATATCACCTCCGTAAAAGCAAGATTTACAAGGTATGACAGGAACTGTCCTCCTGTGATCATGAGTACATTTGTGCCAACCAGCCCTCCCCTGATTTCAGATGGAGATACTTCTGCAATATACACAGGAGCAGTGACAGAAGCTACACCGATGCCAAGACCTACCAAGAACCTTCCAAATATAAGAACATAAGGATCTGGTGCAGCAGACATCACAAGAGATCCTACTGTGAAAACCACATCGGCAAGGATAGTGGCTCGCTTCCGTCCATAAGCGTCATTTATTAAACCACCTCCTGCTGCTCCAATCATTGCTCCTACTAAAGCCATGCTAACAATTGTTTCCTACCAAGTACATAGATTCACTATCTCAATTGCAAATAATTCTTGTCCAAGGCTTTCCCCAGAAGTGCCCAACAACATACAATTAAAATTAAGTTTTTCTCAAAGAAATTATACCTGCAAGAAACTATTCTGGCTGACAACCTCAAAATCATCTTTGATGTAAAGAAGAGCTCCGGATATAACACCTAGTGAACGCAAAAAGTAATCAACTGTTAATATCCTTAACCATAATCAAACTCTAACAAAATTCTAACAAATATATATATATATATATATATTTACGAAGTGATACTTGATATGAAGAACAAGTTCTTGATATTTCAAACAGCATCCATGTTTAAACTACGACAACTCCAACAACTCCAGTAATAAATGTCACTATAAAAAATTGATTAGTATGCATAAACTCCGTGGAGAAGTTTGAAACTGCATACATGTAACCCTTGATTCAAGCAACTAATTAGTATCCCTTATTATGTGAGGTCCTGTGTTTGAGTTATAATGCTCCAATATTTTGTGGAAATATATTCTCAATAAAAGCCTTTACAAACCCATTACATATTATATTAAATGGAGCTGAAATAATTGCTATTACTAACAAAAAAATCATCATTCAAGGATACTTAATTTTCATGTATATACAGTTTTAAAAAGGGTATGAATAGAAATATTTTTGTTATTCTGGGCATTTTTATTAGGCTTCTATTCACAAAAATGTAGTCCAGTAATGAAGCAGTAAGTGCAAACAGAGAACAAATAAAACTAGATTTTCCTTTTTGCATTATTGTGGTGTTTCCAAATTATAGAGATCAAACAATTCATATGACACAGATGTTTGCAAAAATAAACAAGAAAGACGCGTCACTTTCGATAGGGCCCTTTTCTATAAAGTGTGCACTCCCTTATCCATATCATGCAAAAGCGTCCTTTGGTGGCTACGAGAGGGCGAATCATTTGACAAAATTTACCAAAAAAATATATAATAAAATGTTTTATATATCCAAACGTCTTAAAAATAAACAGCAACAACACAACAATCCTTAGAAAAACTAAAATTTTTAATAGAAAAACCAAGAGACTGGACCAAATAAGTCAGTTCAACAGATATATCTATATAAACTTTTAGATAACGAAAGGTCTAAAAACAATAGGAGCTTTTGAAAAAAGCAATTCTTAGAAAAGCATTTTCTAAAAATTTTTTGGGCAATAAAAGAAACTAAGAAACAGGACCAAGTATGCCAGTCAAACAGAGCCTCGCACTCATGTCAGAAGGAAGCAAAAGGTGAAGAAATATAGGTATATATAATAAAACTTTTTAAACATCCAAAATTCTAGAAAAAATGGGAGCTTAAAAAAAACAATTTTTAGAAAAACAATTTCTAAAAAGTTCCATTTTTGAGTAATAGAAAAACAAAGAAGCAGCATCAAATAAGCCAGTTCAACAAGAGTCTCATACTCATGTCAAAACGAAGCAAAAGATGAGATATATATACATAGTTGTAAAGACATGTATCAAATTACAAACTTCACTCTAATGCACTGATTCAATTAACCTAAGCATCAAAGATCACTCTTTTCATCAGAAACTCACCCTCAAGCCGGAGATCACCAATCAATCCAACACCAAACTATTGAAATCCTTAAAATCCAACAATCGCATGAAAACACAGAGGCAAAGACAGATCAAAGAACACACACAGACCTGTATCATAGCCAAAGAGCAATCCCCCGATCCCAGCCGTGATTGTGAGCCCGAGAACGTATCGATTGCTAAAATAAGACACGCTCCTCTTCGGACCTAGCGATTCCGAGCTCCCTGGCGCCGATTCAATCGTCATCTTCTCCCCAACTCGAGATCAAAACCCCAGAGAGAGAACCAGGAACGAAATCGAGAGCCGGCCGGAGAAGTGTTGGCCTAAATCGAATGATGAAAAGCGCGAGATTTTGGAAATAAATCACAGGATCAGCGTTCGACAGCGCTTTTATTATTATTCTACATTATTTTTTCTACATACCCCCCTGAAATCTTTTTATTTACAACCCATGATGTTCTTGCATATATCTCCCTGTCATTTTTTTATTAACAGCCAACCCGTAATAATTTCTGTTACAATTACTCATAATTGTGAGTAGATCATCATCATTATCTCAAAATCTAAGTTTAATTCATTCGACAGAATTAACTGGTTGAATTTTCTCATTTCTAGGAATCGTGGACTAGCCACTGATAACTACCGAGAGGTCTCGAGTTCAAGTCTCTGCGATTACAATTCACTTTTGAATCTCTTGTGGGAGTTTTGTATAAGGAATATCTCTCGTTTTTCACTCTAGGGTTATATGGCAGGAGGATTTATCCCTAGGAGATTAGTCAAGTCAATTCAATTGGTACACCTCTGCACCTATTTGTCTTTTGCTTTTTCACTTGTTATTATACTTCATATGTTCTAAAAAATATTAAATAACTAATAAATATTAAAACTCAACCAAGAACAATAATAATAAGATTGTCTCAGAAAAATCAAATAATTACATAATTTTAAAAAGTAGCCTAATAGTGATATAAGATATACTGGTGAAAATAAATAAAAAAATTTATAGCCAATAATTAAAATAAGTGTAAAAATAATCAATTAGTTTAAAAAATTATAACAAAAAATTACAGAAGTTTTTTTATGATTGTTTAGAATTTTGAAAGTGAGGATTACTTTGTAAATATATGAAACGAAAGGGGGTATGTGTAAGAGTAGTTTTCTTTTTTATTTTTATGTCTTTCTTTGTGTCACGTTGAAAAAAAAAAAAAATATATATATATATATATATATATATATATATAAACACCATTCCTGGCAAAGAAGTTTAATTAAAACTAAGCTCTAGAGTGGAATGGTATGACTCGTATCTATTAACGAATACCTAATCGCCACGTGGTTCGTGTATGATTGTTTTGTTTGGCGTTTAGGTGAAGGATACCACTGCAAACCTTTTATTCTCTTACACTTGTCGAAAAGTTAGTGGCTCTTAGAAAGTGGTACGTTGTGCACGTGAAACTGCGTGGACCCAAACCATCTACCGTTAATTTTACCTCGAGATATATTTAATTCTCTCATGGACGGTGGATAATGAGTCGTACGATTTCATTTATGCGGATCATTTTATTTTTGAGAGTAATCAGAACCGAAAGTGGGACAGGTGGCAGGATCTCATTCGTTGGACAAAGATAAATTTGTCGTTTTGCGCGTAGATTGGCCGGTCTTGTAGGACATGCAATTTGTTGGGAAATTTCTTTTTTGGACCACCAAAAAAATGTGAAATAATTTTTTTATATATAAAAATGAGGGGCATGTGATATAATATTCAAATGTGGTGCTGGAGCCAACGTACGGGATGTAAATGGGGACGAGAATCCCCGTTTTCCGTGGGGACTCACCCGGTGGGGGGAGATTCCCCGAAATAACCCCCCGCGGGGCGGGGAACGGAGGAAAACTCCTCCCCGCCTCGCGGAGCTGGAGCGGGGAAGGCATTCCCCGCCCCGCTCCCCATGGGGATCCCTATGGGGATTCCCCAATTTTTAACTATATATATATATATTAAAAATAACTTATATGATTAGTTATTTATTTTTTAAAAATAATTCAATATGAATATAAGATTATAATGACCAAATATGTGGGTTTCAAAAAAATATATTTCTAGTATTTATTAATAATGTTTTAGACTTTAAGTAATACTAGTATTACTCCCTTGTGATGTACAAATATATATATATATATGAAAATTTTAAAAAAAAATTAATATTTTTTTATTTTCTATAGAAATTAAGGTAAAATTAAGATTAAATAAAATAAATTATTTATGAACTTCAAAAATATAATATTTTTATAAAATTAATTTTATTATATATTATGAGATAAAAATAAATAAAATATTAGTTTAAAAATAATATAATTTAGTGTTATGTTATAAATATTTTTAATATTATTAAAAATAATATTGGTAAAAATTTCATGAGAAATTGATGAGTGTCAAATAGGTTTTCTACTTTTAATATATATATATATATATATATATATATATATATATATATTTGATATATAATATTATTGAAATTTTATATAATAAAAATTGCATGGGATCCCCGATCCCGTGGGAGTGAGTGGGGATAATTTTTCCCCTGTGGGGAGTTTGGAGGCGGGGAATCCCCGCCTCGTGGAAGCGGGGACGGGGACCGGGGATCCCATTCCCCCGCCCCCGCCCCCACTTACATCCCTGAGCCCAACGACCATTTGGCCCATCGCAGGCGTCGGGTTACTGCGTGGGGTGTTCTCGCCGAGTGTCGGCGTGGGCTCCGAGTTCGATCCCCATCTCGCGAGATGAGAGTGCGGTTCGGTGGTGAGTCTGCTCCCCACGTGTTCGTCCCAGTGGGTTCCCAGACTTGTCGCCTTTCTCATTGTGATGCTGAAATTATTAGAACTAATAATAAAGAAAGATAAATTCGTTATGAATTATGAGCTTATTTAAATTGGTTCATGAGAAAAAAATATATATTTTTATGTTATGTATAAAGATTTTTGAAAGTTTTTTTTTCCAAATAATTAAGTTAAATTGTTTTGAACAAATTAATTCATTAATGTTTTTCTAGTTTGTAAGTTATTTCGAATTTTTATTTTTAAAAATCCTTTTCGAGTTAGAAATTATTAAAATAGATTATAAATGTTTTTTATTTATATAAAATATTCATTCTATTCATTAATAATAATAACAATAATATTTGATAGTCTATATTTCACCAGGATTGGACAGAAACCATATGCATAATTTGCTAGAACCCATGCTCCATTGGTCTCTTACCCTAACTTACCTCGGTTGATAAATACCCTCGCAAATAAGATTGGGAGAAACTCATCATGGGTATCAAGTATCAAACACAAGGATATCGTTGTGAAATCTAAACTCCTTTTGGAGGTATGCTCATCTTAATTAACTTAATGCTCACCACATTGCTAACTTGTTAGATGCCTATATTCAAGCTTCCAAGCGTAGTGATGAAGGTAATCAATTGAATACAAAGAGTGAAAGAGATCCCCTTTGATATGGCTTAAAAATTAACAAACAGGACTGGTGTCTGGTTAATTAAAAACACCTATGTAAACCTGTGAAACTTGGGGGATGGGGTGTCTTTAATCTTAAGGAGTTTAATCTTGTCCTGTTTGGACAAAATAGTGGTGGAAATCTCAAAGGGATTAGAGTATTGGAACAGATCCAAAATTATTCAATTTAATTACTTCCTTGATAGACCCAAACGGAACTTGTTCCAAAAACAAACTTTGAGGAGTTCTTTCTTTTGCAGCTTATTGAGTTTGCATCCTTGCATTTAAAGCTTGCATTATACGTATTATTAGGGACTATAACACCACTTTTCTTTTGGTGAGATGGATGGATCAACATAAGTGTGCTTATCAATTTATGGCTATAGGCTTTTAATATCATTCAATAACTAATGGGATCGATCAAATCTATCATTTCCATGACATAACTAACTCTCGCTGTAGTTGGTCCCATGACCCTTCAAATTGATTCACTAGTCTTTGACATTTAAATCACATTGACTTAAAGAATGGTGCCTCACCTCAAATGACAAATTTTCAGTCACATCCTTTTTTTATTGCTTATCGAGTGATGGTGATGGAAGGTGCTAAATGACGCCTCTCACATGGAAATGCTTTTGTCCCAAAAAAATTAAAATTTTCACATGATTAGCTTTGGGATAACAAAATTATCACACCATAAAACTTTGCAACCCTGAGATACAATAAACCCTCTACAACAACTTTCGTCATTTGTCATGCAGTAGTAGAAATGATGGATCGTATGGTGCTAGGTGGTCATTTTATTGAGTGCTTTTAGAATCATTATGGAGGCCTTATAATGCTCGGTAGCTCCCTTGTTCTATATGTAACCTTTTGGGAGGCTTGGAGGCACTTTCTTCAAGTCAAATATAAAAGAATGTGAGTCTTACTTTTGAGAGCAATTATCCCGAACATATGGCTAAAGCCAAATAATGTATTTTTTAACTCCACAACATGACAACTATTATTGATAATTATAAAAAATGATCATATGTCTTTTACGGGTGTATGCATCTGAATTTAAAGAGGGTCAAATTTGAAGATGTAGCCAGTTTAGTAAAGCAAAGTCTCACTTTCTTGGGATCCCATGATGATGGTGTACAAGATCATGGTGTACCATAGTTTAATTAGAATACGGGCTAAATTGATAGTTAATTTGTACTTGTCGTCGGTTCGGAGAAAGCCTTACCACCTTTCTTAATATTCACTTTATGCACTCTCATTATGTCTTCATTATCTGTTAGACACCTCTAGTGGTTCGATGCTCTGTGTCTCCTTTAATTGTGTTGTTGTAACTTCTATTATTTGTATATATCAATCATCCACTTTATTAAAATGTGTATGTATAAATATTAATAGTAATTATTACAATAATAATTATAGTTACTGTAATTGTTATTTTATTATTATTATTATTATTGTTTATATAATTAGTGTTAACATTGGTGTCATTCTTAATATTAAGGATTTGAACGTAATTATTTAAAACATTCAAAGGCATTTTCTTTTGAAAATTTCTAAAACTTCTACGGTTAATTGGTCTAAAAAATAGTTAACTTATCCCGTAAGCACTTACAAAAATATCTATTTCTGTGTTATTTACATTATTTTTACATAATTTTATATAATTTTGTGATAAAAACTAAATTAGAACTTTGATTATTGAATAATTCATTGATTTGGCTTGACAAGGGAAGAGTCCAAAATGTTGTCGAGGAATCAAAGAATAAATATTAGCCATAAATTAATTGCATAGGTTCTATCAACTAAAAAAATAATTTATGCAGGCCTTACTCACAAACCTAACTTTGGATGATGACTTCACATTATTGAGCGTATGATTTTTTGTACCATTTGAGCGTGTTGAAGATTTGCCTTAAATTTTTGAAAAGCCAAGGTCTATTTATATTTTTAGAGAGATAGTTACATATATAATCCTAGTTTTATTTTTTATTTTTATGAGGGTGTTGAATATTTGTTTATATATTTTTATATATTAGCCACCCAAAATTAATTAGGGTTATGAAGAGAGTTTCTCTGAGACGTAGGAATCTTGTTTTATCTTGGAGTGCTCTTCTTTGTTCCGGATTATTTTTCCGGTGAAACTCTTTGTTTTTGAATTCCCTCTCATATCTTTGTAAATCTCTCCTATATTTTGTTCTCTTCTTCACATAATGGATTGCTTTTGATTGTGTCGTCAGTGGTTTTTCTTTTTTAGGGTTTCCACGTAAATCCCTGTGTTATTTATTATGCTTGTGATTTTTTTTGACTTACATCGGTGATTATCTAATTGTCTACTAAATCTGGATCACCCTATTTTCCTTTACAGAGCGTATTAAAGTTTGTTAATATGCAATATGGGTAAATTATTTAATAGGGTACTAAATTATGTTTTTTTTTTTATTCTAGAGTCAAATTTCAATTTAAATCAAAATGGTTAATTAACTTTGTTTTTATTTCACATCCGAGAGAATCTGGTATAGTTTTGATGATTTGATATTGGGAATTTTTTATCAGTAAATGAGTTGGAATTGTCAATGTGTCATGTATGTCTTGACATAGAATTTTAACATCTACATCATAAAAAAAAAGATTAATTTAAGCCCCAAAATAAGAAAATGCCATAATTTCATACTATGCAAAAAAAAAAAATTATAATATGTTTGAAAATATAATAAAGATGTTCATCTTTTGTACTTAATTCTATTCTCTTTTGTACGTTAATATTTTATTTATTTAAGCTAAATTTGCACTTGAAATTATAATGAGCTAATAACAAGGATTATCCTACTATGCATACTATAATGTTTTTTTTATTATTTATTATTTTTTTTATAAGTGCGACAAATCAGAAGTATAAAAGAAAATGATGCTCCGTCCATACACCTTCACCTGACTGATACAAGATTTGAGTTGCAGATCCATTCTCACAATAGAGGACCTCTGCCATCACTACATTCAACACGTATTAAATCCAGACCATGAATTCTTACAATATATGTTTTTTGTAGTGGAGTCAGTACTACAAAGTATTGAATCCTTTGACTCATCTCACAGTACTGATCTACAATTTTAGGATATGTTTATATAATATAGGGATTTTATTTATATTTTTGTAATAATTTATTTCACACTTTTTATTGTAAGAATTGTATATTTATATTTTTTTATATACAATATTACTATAAAATCACGCTCAAAATTTTAAAAATTCTCATGTGAAGCTAGGAAATTTGCCAGTGCTAGATAATGTTAGATGCAACCCTATCAGCATAGGCACAAAAGAGGGTGAGTTCATTTCTTGCCCTTATGAGTGTAGGGGGACTTATCTCTTATGTTATGAGGACAAGCACTAACACTAGTTCCCTGATCAAGTGAATAAATTAGAGACAATTTTATAATTATATTCAAATTAAAAATAAAATTATGAAAATCAGAGATATTTTGGAGAACTTAAAAGATAGGGGATTTAAACTTACCTGAAAAACATGGTTTTTTTTTAATAATAAATTTAAAAATTATTTTATTAACTGGGAATTTTTTCAATTCATGAAATAGAGGTTTATATGTACACAAAACATGATTTGATTAAAATATATTTTTATTTAATTATTTGAAATTTAAATATAAAGACGAAGACCAATATGGGCCGGTTCAAGTGCATAGCCAATGCATTTGTTCATAGAGTTTTACATTTATATAGGTTTAAAAATTAAAATGGTCCCTCTATTTTTTGTTTTCCTTCCTTTTAATCCCCCTAATATAAAATTTGCCCTTTTGGTCCTTGTATTTGCACATTTTCATCTTTTAGTTGTAAAATCTGCTTTTTTGATCATCGTATTTACACATTTTCATTCTTTTTTTTCCTCTAATTCATCAACTGGAAGGATCAAAAGGGTAGATCTGTCAATTAGAGGGACTAAAAAGACAAAAAATGTGAAAATACGAGGACTGAAAAGGCGGATTTTATATTAAAGGGACTAAAAAGGCGAAAAACACAAAATAGATGGACCATTTTGATATTTTGACTTGAAAAACATGTTTTTTTTTAAATAATAAATTAAAAAATTATTTTATTAACTGGGAAATTTTTCAATTCATGAAATCGAGGTTTATATGTACACAAAACATGATTTGATTAATATATATTTTTATTTAATTATTTGAAATTTAAATATAAAGATGAAGACCAATATGGGCCGGTTCAAGTGCATAGCCGATGCATTTGTTCATAGAGTTTTACTTTTATATAAGTCTATCATATATGTATCATTAACACTGATATAAAGTTTATAATATTCAGAATTTTTTTTTTAAACCGAGTCGACGAGTGACAAAGTTTATAATGATTTGACTGACCTCAACAGGAATAAATTCCTGCCATACAAGTATACAACTAGGTGAAAAACGAAAAGTAATTCTCACATAAAACTCCCAGGAACTCCAGGAATGAATTGTAATTTTAAGAGTTACAACAAAAATCTATCTGTAAAACAAATCTATCAAAGAGTATAAAAACAAAACAAAACAAATACTCGGATACATGGTACATTGATCCAATCATAAGCACAAACATTATCACAATTATAGTTGGAAAAATTACAATCTAATACAAAATTCACCTTTTCATTATCATGTATGCAAAATGCTGATCAACGGTTAGGATCACAGATCCGTTTCCAAAAAAGTCTTCTACCATTTCCCACCTAAAACCAACACCTACCAAGCTTGAACAAGAAAACACACCAATAGTTTAACGAGAGTCGGCAAACGAGTCAAAATTAATGCATCTACTTTTCCATATATATTCCTTTTTACATTTCACCCCCTCAAGTTCATCCATTTCGCAGCTGGAGGGTTCCTTAGATTCCCATCTCCACCTCGAACGGCAAAGCCAAACGCCAAATCCCTAACCCCGATCCCAAATCCACCGGCTTTCCCCCCAAATCCTCTCCTCTCCTCTCCTCGTCTCCTCCTTCCAATTGATCTTTGATTTTGGTCTCTTTGGACGGATTGTGGTTGCCTTGTGAAATTGCAGGGATAGGTTTTCGGTTTTCCATTCGGGGCGGGGAGAGGGATGAGTTCGGAGGATGATATGCATGATGCGAACGATCTGGAGTCTATTGATGATGATTTCTATAGTGGGGATACCGGGATTGGGAGCGATGATGGGGATGGGGACTATGATTTCGTTGATAATGAGTCTGATGCTTCAGATGATATAATTTCGCGCCAGCAGGTTATGGATTGTTAAATTTGGTTTTTTTATACTTTATTGGTTGTTTTTTTAGTGAGCTTTGATGGTTTTATTGGATTTATGAGAGAGTTGATAAATTGTTGGGGTTTTTTTTTTTCACGAGAATGATGAAAGAACACAAGCTTGCGGGAAATTGGTATTAATTTAGCTACACATTTGCTTTTTGAGGAATGTTTAGAAAGTGATGGAGCAAATGGTTCTTGGTTTTTTAATCTTTTACCCCAGAAATGTAAGTTCGATTGGTATGAGCATGGTCATGTGTTGTGTTGTTGATGTGTTCTGAGTTAGGAGTCCCATTTCTCTCTGAATCCATGCTTCTAGTTGCGTGGGTTTTGAGAATTTGGGATGATCCTAATGTGCTTTGAGTTCAGTACCAAGTTCAGAGAAATTCATGCTTGCAATATATTTATGCGTGTCTGTGTATTATTTAACGTGAATGTATACACACGGGATATTGGTTCTAGTAACGAATGAACAAGTATTTTAGATGCCTCATTATGGAATAAAAGCATGTCGTGATATTTGGAGGTGTGAATGTAGAGTTGTGAGATTGCTGGATAATCTGTAATGATATATGCTTGTAAGATTTTTTGAGCAACCTCCAAATGGTGATAAACCAGTGCAAACTTTTAACATGAATTCGTGGTTAACTTATAATGGGCAGAGATAATAATGGATAAGAGGAGCAATAAAAAGGGATATAAAGTTTGATGCATACATATTCATTACAAATCCCATATGTACATTGAGCAAATACTTTATTCAATGATGGTATTGAATAGCCAAAAGTTACATGGAAAAGTGACATTTTATTTGCCGAAGAAACCTCCAAAGATGTATTTTTTTTAACTTTTTAACTTTTTTTTTTGTAAATATTTGAGCACCTTGGTTACCATGGAATGTTTTATCTTATTCTAGGTTAGTATGTGTGCAGCTGTAACCATGTCATTTTTGTTGATGCTTGAGACAAATCTTTGACTTGATAAAAGTGGAAAACCTGTGTAGGGTGTATTTCATTTGGGGAATATGACTAAATTTATTTTCTCATTTTATGCCTGAAAGCTTTCTCTTTTATTATTTCAGCTGAACTATATAGTTTTGGGTGAAGCTGACATACGGCAACGTCAGGAAGAAGACATAAACAGGGTATCTGCTGTACTTTCATTGCCCAGAGTTGCAGCATGTATTCTTCTGCGGCATTATAACTGGTATCATTGTTTTCATGCTGACTGTTTGCTTGATTTTTTCTGTCTTGGGCCTTGGCGAGCTTGAAAATGCAATGAAAGAAAATGAATATTGTTAGCTGCTGTAGTTATATATCTGATATTTTACTGATAGTTGCAAGACATGCTGCATCTATGCAAATGATGATGATATTATTGTTAACTGTGAGGCTTAATCTCGTTCTTATTGCTTATTGAACTTATTTGGTCTTAATTTACTGGTTTTTTTGTTTGAATAGGAGTGTTAGTAGGGTGAATGATGAATGGTTTGCAGATGAAGAGAATGTACGGAGGGTTGTTGGCTTGTTGGAGAAGCCAATTGAATTGCCAAATGCTCGAGAAGTAAGCTTCTAGCACAATTTTGCCTTTTGTCCAAAGCCTGAGCACATACGGCTTCCTGTTCATTAGATAATATCTGAACGGTGTTATTTCTACCCATCTCTAATTTTAATCTGATGACTAATTAAAGACCTTTTTTTTGTTGGCAGCTAACTTGTGGAATTTGTTTTGAGAACTACCCTCGTGATAGGATTAGTTCTGCTGCCTGTGGGCACCCATTTTGTCATGCTTGCTGGAGAGGTTTTTTTTTTCTATTATTGGTTTTATTCATATACTCGAAAGATTTAGTCATCTTTGTTTGTTTTCATTTACTTTAAATCTTTACATACATACTTACATAGTTACATACATACATTTGTACATATTTTACTTACTCTTCTGTTTCTTGGCTTTTATGAGTGATTAGTTGATAGGACTTATCTGTGGTGCATTCCGGAGAGGATTCTTTCTGTTGTTTCACTTGTTTGATTGCTGTAGTTCTGATTATAGAACTAAGTTCCTATTGTTATTACTACCATAGAATTGGAACCAATGCTCTATATTGTATGTTTGAAATAGGGTGACTCTGCACCTATCCATTCTACTGCTATTCTGGGCTTCTAACAACATGAATGGCTCAAATTTAGTTATAAGAAACTATAATATATATTTCAATTTCTTCATTGTTATGTTTTAGATAATACTTCACCATTTAGCTTCTGCCAAGTTTTCAGTGATACATATATAATCACAAGCGGTTGCATAGCACATGAATGCCATTTTATCCTTGCTAGCCCATGACACATTATACTGGCAGGCTATATTGGAACATCCATAAGTGATGGCCCTGGGTCCCTTTCGTTGCGTTGCCCTGATCCTTCCTGTAATGCTGCTGTTGGTCAGGACATGGTTAACTTTTTAGCAACTGATGATGATAAAGAGAAGTATTCCCGTTATCTTCTCAGATCTTATATTGAGGATAATAGAAAGGTGAGTCCTGTTTCAATCTTTACTCAGTTTTACTTCTTCTCCTCTTAAATAAAAGATAAATTTCAACAATTGATTCTGTACTAAGGAACAAACCTTTTGCACCTCTTTATATGGCATACCACACCTTTACTCAATTACACAGTTATTGGAAGAGAAGAAGGCTATTGGCATCTGTTGGACATGGATTCTTTTTCCTTCTATATATTGCAATATCATAAGATTATCATTATTGTTTATTCCCTTAGTGTGGCCAACTTATTGTTGAAGGGAATAAATTTCACATGGACTAAAGGAAAAACATTTTACTCCTTTAGTTTGTCATCCTTACTATATTTATGTGTTGGTCATGCAAATCTTTGTTCTTGCAGTGGCCTTTTTATGAGGGCCATGTATTAACTTGAGTATTTGAGTTTGCAATCCCATTTGGTCTTTTTGAAAAGCCATTCTTTTGTATCATTGCATCTGTAATACTTTATCATGTCTCAGATTTTTTAATTGTGCATATCACAATTTTGATGGTCAAGAACAATTTGGAGGAATCATAAGGTAAATTGTGTTATACTGAAACGTATTCAGTGAAATGACATTTGAAATCTTGCCATAAGACCTAATATCATCGAAAGCCATCTGGGAAATGAGCAGGGCTTAAGCAAGCTAGGCTATTCGAGCTCTGTCAGTTTGAAAGACCCATCACCTAGCTTGAGGTTGTTGGGGCTAAAGAGTCACTCAATCCTGGTTCTAGTCTAAATAACCTGAACTGTATCACTGCATGTTTAGGTTTAATTGGGCTGACAACATAAAAAGGGTGCAATATGGTAAAATGAAAAACCTTAGATGTTGATTGACTTGGCACCAGCAGACTTCTCTTTGAATTTTTAGTTTCCATGGGTTGTACTGGTTATGTCTTGCCAATCAAGTGAATCTGGATCATTCATAGTCTGCTTAGCCTGCAAGCTGATATATGCCGGGCTGATTTACTGGTATTTGTCAGCTAATTTTAGTTAGCCTGCTCCTGTTTGAGCTCAACTACTTTAATCTTTGCCCAAGACTATAAATTATTCAAACGAACTGCAGTCTGCCAGAAATCAAACTGAAATTGAGTTCATGGACAACTTGTCTGGACAGATAGTCCTTCAATCATTTTTTTTATGGATTCTAGTATATAAACCAACAGAGAAATTATTTTAATCCATGTAGTTTTAATACTTAAATTTTGTTTGAAATACTTGACTCATTTGTAGATGTATTTCCTTTTTGTATCAGACAAAATGGTGCCCTGCCCCTGGCTGTGACTATGCAGTAGAGTTCATTATGGGCAGTGGAAGCTACGATGTATGTTGCAATTGTACGTATGGCTTCTGTTGGAATGTAAGAATTTCCCCTTAGCATCCTTCTAGTGTGCAAGTTAAAAGAACTACGAAAAAGAAATAAAAAATGAGTCAATTTCTTGTTTGATTCTACACATTATTCTGAGTGTTTGCATATGAGCAGTGTACCGAGGAAGCCCATAGGCCAGTGGATTGCAGTACAGTGGCAACATGGATTTTAAAGAACAGTGCAGAGTCTGAAAACATGAATTGGTATGAGATAGTTATTCGACTTAAAATGACTTTCCTAATTCACGGCTTTGTTGAAAAAAACTTATCTGTAATTCCTTGCATTAGGCCTCAGAAAATACGGGATCCCCACCTTCACAAGCAAATTGTTAATACAATTTCAAAATAGCTTTCTCGTTTGACCCAATCCTTTTCTCCTTTATCATTTGGGAAAGACAAGAAAATTTTTCTTAGATTCGAATCCATAGCCAAAAACAGAACTAGAATAGAATTTTTTTTTTCGTCTCACATGTGCCCATGCCCTCGCTTTCTATCAATTTCTAATTTCAATTGGTCCTCCCCAATCTACTTAAACCCCCTTTCTTTTTTATTGGTTACCTTTTACTGCTGGTGAATCTATTTGGTAATTCTAATGTTTACCCCTTTGGCTCTTGATTTTGAATCCCACTATGTTCCTAAATTAAACTTTTCTCTGTGGTTTCTATTTCATAACATGTGGCACCTCCTTTTTTCTTCCAATTTAAGGTCTTGTCTATAACTTTGCTTAGGATACCTTTGTGCAATCTTCACTAACTTGTAACAAAATCATGGATTTAATTCTTTAACTTGTCATTTAAGGCTTTAAAAATTCTATAAGCTCATATTGATGCTGATGAGCTCATGGTTGTACAACTTATTTTGGTTTACATCATACCTTTTGAATTTCAGGATATTAGCGAATTCAAAGCCATGTCCTAAGTGCAAGCGTCCGATTGAGAAAAACCAGGGTTGTATGCATATTACATGCACTCCACCTTGCAAATTTGAGTTTTGCTGGTAAATATATTTTCTGGTAGACTAAAAGCATCAATGGTGTTTCAAGCATGTGCTTGTGTCATTTTATGCAATATGTTATTGCAGGTTATGTCTTGGTGCGTGGTCAGACCATGGGGAGAGGACAGGTGGTTTCTATGCTTGTAATCGCTATGAAGCGGCAAAACAGGAAGGGGCGGTATGACGTTAAATTACATTCTCCTTTTTAGGTTTATTTTAATAATAAGCATTGGATAGACCCATTTTCTTAATTTTTTTTTTCTGGTGTGGTCTCAACCTATTTTCTTAATGAAATGCTGCAGTACGATGAATCTGAAAGGAGACGGGAAATGGCTAAAAATTCACTTGAGAGATACACACATTATTATGAAAGATGGGCAACTAATCAATCAGTATGCCAATTGTTCAGTTTTTTGTTCACCTCACTTTGAATTTTGCAATTTTATTTTATTTTTATGCTGCACCTTCATCTCCCTTCTCAACCTTGGTTATTGGCATATTTATTAAAATAGACGTCGTTTTTTGTTTTTTGTTTTTTGTCTTGCACCATTGCCCTATTAGCAAGTATTGTTACAATTGAACTTTCCCTAACATTATTGTATGAAATTTGCTTTCCATCTTCTTTTTGGCACTCTAATTATCATGATGCTTCTTGCGCCAACCAATTTGTTGTGCTTGATTCATGACAGTGAATTTTCCATCTTAGTTTGTTTCCACTTGCATAGAATTTTTCTCTTTAAATTACTTGTATATATTGTTGGAACCCCTTTCCTAGATTACCAAAGATCTTTTATTGCTTAGTTTCCAAGATATAAACTGTGGGGAGACTCGTATCATGAAAGAAGAATAATATAGCTACTTGACTACTCTTAGGAAATATAAAAATACAATATTTCTACAACCACTTACAATATTGAATACCCAAACAACATACAGCTGCCCTTATTTATAGCCAAGTTACAAATTTCCTATGATTAGGTTACAAGAGGGCATGCAAATCTCCTATAGTTTGTCTTTAACACCAACCATTATATCTTTCTATACTAAGAATATTCACCAAATCTAATATTTTCCCTATTTGACCGGTATGATATTTCTTGCCATGGGTTTCACCTAACTCTTAGATTCCTTACAATAGATCTTGTAGGGTTTTAACCCATCTCGTCACATATGAATTTTACTTGCTAACATTATTGTAACGCCGGTAGGATGCTTCTATACACTAACTTGCAACCTTTTTACTGCTTGCTGTCATCTTCTCTTTAAATTCGGTGTACATTGAATCTGATATACATCTTGTTTCATTGTTTGCAGTCAAGGCAGAAGGCGCTAGCAGATTTACATAGCATGCAATCTGAAAAGGTTCCTTATGCCTATCTTTTTTGTCCTATTTTGTAAGTCAGCTAATAGAAAGAATGGCACAAAAGAATATTTACAGGATCTAATAAAACCTATGTTGAAGTAAATGTTCTTTATATACAAATATCTGTCTATAAAAATCTGTAGCCAATGTGTTAAGCTCTTTTAATTTGATCAAAATAAATAAATAACATGTTCCAAACAAGATTAGCATTGTCCCAATAAATCGGATACCAGAAAGACTGAGCTGCATGGCTTCTATTTGCAATCTGAATTACAAGTAACAAAGATTCTTAATAATTATTGTTGTTTTCTTAGACTTAAGGTTCAGTATCATAGAGCTATTTAGAAATTTTGAAATTTCAATTCTTCAAATGATGTAAAAGTGACGTTTAGTTTCCCACCGTCCAAGAATTTTATATGTCCTTTGTGGGTCCATGTGTCAAATGCAAATGCGGCCGCAAAATATATGTTCTCAGGTTCATGCGTCAAATTAAATGTCGTCACATGATATATATATATATGTAGCTGTGTTTTTGTTTTAACATAGATTTCAATCATTATATTCATCATCGGGGTATATTTAATTAATCAACTCATAGAGGCTTGCTGGTTGAGCTCAGCTATGAATATGGGAAAAAGAAAATTCTTGGATATGTTACCAACTCATTTGCTTGGACCGATTTTTCTCAAATGATGTTACTCTTTTCAGCTCATGCAAAAAATGGTGCTGAGTGGTTCTGTAGCGCATTTTGCTGACCACATCAGACCCAACATCGCCGAAATTCTTTTGTGTATTATTTGTGATGTTCTTTGGGTCAAAGTGTGATGACCATTATGAGCACTTTTTATTGCAGTCAGGATGGCACTTTGACTACTCAATACCTTTTGTCCAGCCTTAATACCTATCATTTTCTTCAATATTTTTTTTCTTGGAGTCACAGTTTCCACATTATATATTGTTGAAGGGCCTTTAATGATTTATAGACATGAACATAGTATATAACATTTCTTTTTGTCTGCAACAGCTTGAAAAACTGAGTGACAGACAGAGCCAACCCGAGTCCCAGCTCAAGTTCATAACTGAAGCCTGGTTACAGGTATGACATGGTTAATTTGCTTCTTCTTAATGGTAATTGTCTTCTATCTGGTTTGTCATGAGCTGGCCTTAATTAAAATCGTATGATGCTTATGCAGATAGTGGAGTGTAGGAGAGTATTGAAATGGACTTATGCATATGGATACTACCTCCCTGAGCATGAACATGCAAAGCGACAATTTTTTGAGTACTTGCAAGGTTATTGTGGTCATTTCATTTCTGTTTATGAGTTTAAATAGTATAATGTGCTATTCCATAAGCATTTCTACCCTTTTTTTTTTCTTTCTTTCTTTCAGGTGAAGCTGAGTCTGGCTTAGAACGTCTTCATCAATGTGCTGAGAAGGAACTCCAAGTTTACTTAGAAGCAGAATCACCTTCGAAAGACTTCAATGACTTCCGCACAAAGCTAGCAGGCTTGACCAGGTATTCTGAACAGTGTTTTCTTGCTATTATTATGTCTAAATAACATCCATGATTGTTGTGTGAGTTGGTATGCTTCCTCTGGTAAACATGACCTTTATAGGGAAACCTGAAAGCAATACTAACACCCAACAGTGTTCATATGAGTAACTTGGACAATAAGATTAAAGTATGCGGATTGTTCTGAATTAAATTCAGATATATCAGAAACAAGCAGTTCATGTAAATGTTGAGTGTCATGCCTGGATGCTTATGCTCATGTTGACATGTATTTGACCTTGAATATGACAAGCAATGATGTTAAATCCAGGCGGGACTGGCCTGTCTGACTGATAAACCTGGCCACGGTCTGGTTTGGTCTAGGTAACGTTAGTAATGTACCCACTCTTTAAATCTGTCTCTCACCTGGCAGGCATGTCCAGGCAGCTGAGACCTGGCCAATCCAGGCTCAGGCACGATGGGTGAGGCAAGTGAATTGGTAAAATGAGGTACATAACAGTTGGCTGTCTGTTGAGGCTGAGTTGACTGATGAGATGGCAACCATTGGTGATGCCCAGGGGTTAGATTGCAGTGGAAGATGAGAGATCAGGGTGGTGGCTGGCCAGGGTTGGGAATTAGTGTTGGTTTTGTATTGAAATAGGAAAATTTCATACAACCCTCCATAGAAAATATTATTACAATGAGTCCTTTGTAATAAATAAAATTTTTATTAATCTTGTCATTATAATGTAGACTAGCATTAAGTTATATAACAAATTAATTTTTTTTATTAAACTAAAATTAAAATTTATATAACATTTTGTTACTAGTTTGGCCCATTCAAATCTCTGACTCTCTACCCTCCAATCCTAATGTTTCCAGGTTGAAGCCAGGTCAGGTCTGAAAAAAGTGATGAAAAATCGAGTGAATTAGAGTAAGCTGCACTAGTTGTTCAATCACCACTTCATTGTCATGTGTCTTACGACAAGCATTTAAGGGAGATTAAATTCATCATTATGACAAGCATTTAAGTTAGGAGTTTGAATTGCACTAAAAAAAGGTCTTTATGGCCTATATGGCCTATATTATAATTTTTAAGTAGGATTTGGAAACCTTTAAAGAATGGATGACAAGAAATTTTGAGATGACAAAGAAATAACTAGACCCAGCCTTCACAAAGAAGTCTTCGCAAAACGCTCCCTTTCATGATGGGAGGCCGAGGTTTTGAGGCATGTTGGTGATATAAAAATGGCCTCTTCACAGTTTGAAAAAAGGAGTAAAATTTTTGTGTTTATTAAATTTGTCCATCTCAAGCATTGCCATTTTGTTTAACAATTTATGCTGTACAGTTACGTTTATGAGTATCAATCACTACTTCATAATACAAACTGGATATGCCTAGCCTAGGAGCATGAAAATCTCTCACCAACATCTGCTTCGGTATTCCATTTGAAGAATCTATTAGTTTTTTCAATGTTTGCATCCAGCATTAATGCGATTTTCTATCCATTGACTTATTATCTTTATTTCCATGTGGTGTATCCAATGGCATGGTGTAATGCACCCACCTGGCTAAGGTGCATATAACTATTCCCCGCTTCAATCCATCTGTTCCCGAGAAATATTTGAGAACCAAATAGGGCATTCTTTAGTCATGTATTTATTCTTGCATTATTAAAATTTTTGTACCGGTATTCTGTCCTGTCGAAAAATCTGGCATGATTGCCCTATAGTTTAATAGAACCATTTCAATTTTGTGCAGTGCTCTTGTCATAGGAGCCAAGGGCCTTTACCTATCATGCATGCTTTTCTTTTGCCAAGGTTGTCTTGCTGTCTAAAGAGATGAATCTACTATATCTGTTAATGACATATTTTCAGACATCTGATCGTCCCTTGTGATCCCATTATTCATTTTGTTTCCTTTTGTAATCTCTTTTGAATCTTTGCTTTGCTTTTTTTTTCTCATTATTGAGAACCGATGGTGCTTATCTATTTTACAAATTTGTCTTTTCAAAAATTTATCATGCTGTCTGGATGACAATCTACTATGCCTATTCACAACATATATTAACATCTGATCATTGTTGCATGCTTCAGCTCTTGCGATCATTAATTTTGTTTCCTTTTGTAATTCCTTTATAATCTCTTTTCTGTTTCTTATCTCTTTTTAAAAACCAAGAGCCTTTTATGTATTTTACATGTTTTTCTTTTGCAAAATTTATCTTCTTGTCTGGATGGGACAATCTAGTGTGCCTTGTTCATGGCATAATTGCACATCTGATCATTGTTGCACGTTTTGGATCTTGTAATTTCATTGTTAATTTTGTTTCCATTTTTAATTCTCTTTCTGACCTCTGTCCCCTTCCTAGTCTCATTGTTAAGAACCGAGAGCTTTTACCTGTTTTACATGTTTTTTGTTTACGAAATTTGTTGTGTTATCTGAGCAGAAAATGCGGTATGCCTGATCACATCTGATCGTGGTTGCATGCTTTATAGCTTTTGTGATCTCGTAAATTAATTTCATTTCCTCTTTTAATCTCTTTCTGATCTCATTATTCAGAACCAAGGGTTTTGACATTTTACACATGTTTTTCTTTTGTGAAATTTTTCTTGCTGTCTGGATATCCACAACATATTATTTTACTTGTTGCATGCTTTGACTATTGTGATCTCATTATTAATTCCGTTTTCTTGTTTAAGCTCTTTATAATCTCATTATCAAAAAACCTACTAGGGCTTCTTACCTATATATTAATGCTTTTCTTTTGTGAAATTTATATTGTTGCCTGAATGGACAATCTGTATATCCATAATGGATCTTTCATTGCTGCATACGTCTGCTATTGTGATCTTATTATTAATTTTGTTTTCTTAATCTCTTTCTATTCTTGTTATTAAAAACCAAGGCTTTTTTACCTATATTACAAATGTTTTTCTTTTTCAAAATTTATCTTGTCTGGACAATGCCTATTATGACGTGTCATTACACAATCTCTGATTGCCGTTGCATGCTTCAGCTCTTGTGATCTTGTTATTAATTTTGCTTCCATAATCAAATTCTAATCTTGTTATTATTTTGGGGAAATTTATCAAGTTGTCTGAATGGGCAAACCTACCATGCCTATTCATGACATCTTATTACACATCTGATTATCTTTGTTTTCCTCGGTTCTTCATGAATTTCATGTCCTTGATCTCTTTCTTTTATCTGTTTTCTGCAGCGTAACTCGGAATTACTTCGAGAACCTTGTCCGAGCTCTGGAAACCGGGCTGCAAGATGTGGAGGCGACTGACCACCAAGCAACATGCAGCAGGACTTCTAGTTCAAAGACCATCATCGTCGGGAAGGGAAAAGGTGGAAAGACAAAGCTGGCCGGATCAGGCTCGAGGTCAGGTGGTCCAAGTCACAGCTTGGATGACACCAACCTCTGGTCGTGTGATCGTTGCACCTACGCTAATGTAAAATCAACCAACGTTTGCCAGATGTGTCAGCAGAGACGATCATAGAGCCCGGTCCTAGTTTGCTGTTGGTGCTCAGCAGTTCCAACAGGGCTTATTGATGTTTTTCAAATGATATCACGGACTAGTTAAAAAGTCCCCCCGTTGTAGGGAAACAAATGAAAAGAAATGTGAGAGAAGAAAGCCAAGTAGCTGCCTTTCACATGGAAGATTGCTGAATTGCTACTACCCCTTCCTTGTATATATATATATTTAAATTCCCTTTGAGAGCTTGGCTTGTTAATTTAGCAGCAGAAAGTTCCAACATGGGAAGGCAAAATAAGTCCCTCTGTTGCAATGGACTGTCAAAACATCAAATTATGCTATGTTCCTCTGCTGCAAAAGTTTATATTCCAACCTATCCATCTATCTATCTATCTAGTAAACCTTCCTATAGGTTGTATGTATATAGATTTACTTGAAAAAAAAGCTGATAAGCTACCTTGGCTGTTGCGGAGGGTTTCTGCTTACAATCTTGCAATGATAAAATTTATGATATTGAGAGTTAGATGTTGTTAAGCTGTCTGATCAGAAACACTCGTCTTTGAAAGTGAGTATAAAATTATGTCCAGGAAAACATTGGCATAGGTAGTTCAAGGAAAGCATCATATATACATGCATGGGACAAAGACCGGTGCTACCGCGTCTTGCAGGTTGAGGTTGGACAACATGACTCGCAGAAGTGGTCAGGCTTGTGGATCTTTAGTGTTTGTGTGACCTGGAAAGAGTTGACATGCAGCAGGTAACTACTAGAATCAGTTGAAGTCATTGAGTTGTCAAAGAGAATTTTACAGGAAGCTGACCTGATGCTGGGGACTTCTTAATGGGTATGGTAGTGAAGGCCGTTGTCTCTGGTTCTAGGCCGGAGTTGTCCTTCGGGTTGAGCTCAAACGTAGGATCAGCGGAGAGGTGATCAAGCTCAGGTTCGAAAAGAAGTAGCTCGAGTTCTTTGTTATCTGAAAATATAAGAAATTGTGAGAAGAAGATAGAAGAGAGGATTCATCATTCATGTTTGTGAAAGAACAGTAACTGGGAGAGATGGAGTACCTGAATTTGAATGGAGTTTTATCATGGGAGGAAGCACCTCTGGTTCAAGCTCCATCTTTGTTTTATCTTCATTAGCCTTGGAAACAACCTAAAATTTATCAATAAAACTGACAGAACTAAAACTACAGTAAATTCTGGTTATATATTATTGGCATTCAGATGCATAAAGATTGCTAGAAATACAGTATGCACTAACAGTACCATATTATGTTAGGGTCAAGGAAAAAGAAATGAAAGTAATGAGAAATGATTTAACTAAAACAACAGCGAGTTCTAGTCATAATTCATTAGTGATATTCCAATACCTAAGCAGCGCATAAACACAAAATTTGAGAATGCTGCTGACCTTCAGCGACATTCCCGCATTACAGTAGATTATATCTGACCATGCTTGCAATGCCGATGTTACCTTGTCGACCTTTTTTCTTACACCTAACATGGTAGTAAGATCAGTTAATTAAACATCACGAATCTACTACTATTGATAAACATGCAATCAATGATTGAATTATGAAATGAACAATTACTCTGTTCTTTCTTATCCTGCTGTAGTTTCTGCAAATCATTCCCTGTAAAATGGATCTGCTCAATTCCCTCCTTTGCCCATTCATGGCATCTCTTGATTTCCTCATCAGAGAGCAGACTATTCTTTGTGGCATTTTTCGGAGTTTCATGCGTGCGAAGTGCAGACTTCTCTTTCGATATTGTGCCTTTTGATGCACTAGAAAGAGGAGGTTGCTTCCCAATATTTGAGACATCCCTCAAAGCAGTGTTAGAAACATCTCTCAGAGCTTTTCTCTCTTGACGCCCTGCCTTTGAAGGTTTTGGCAAATCAGCCTTTGCCAAATCTGCACCTTTCCCTAAAATTTTGACATTATAAAATTCAATATTCTCTTCTGAATTTATAAGCCAATTACAAAAAAAAAATTCAGCAAGAACAAACAATTTGTACCTCTGTGAATGTAAAAATTTTCACTTCGAAGAACAGTCGGAGTTCGGGAAGCCATTTGAGTCTGCTGCAGTCAAACTTATCACTACAAAACTGAAATGTTTTAAAAGAGATAAACAAGAACAAATAAACTTTGATTCTCAAGAATAGATTCCAAATAATAAACATCAACCATGAAAAACAAATCATAAACAAAGATGAAACACACTGAACATAAGACAGCACAGAGTGCATACTTCAGCTTCCAATGAAATTTTGAAACTATTTGAGATACTGATAAGTTCTTGAAATACCTTACAGTGATCTCAGATGGTTAAAATTGACAATTAACAAGCAAGACTTCACCTTTCTTGATGCTATAGCTAAAAACAATCAATCCAAAGAAAATTCGAAAACAAGAAACCCTTACAATCTTGGCATTTTGAACATCATCACCTCAGCCATTTCTAAACAACAACTCTACGACAGCTCCAAATATAAATCAAGATCAAGATAAACCATTAAAAACATCAAATAATTCCTAAAATCAATCATCAAATACATTGGGAAATAAAAAACCCTAAAATTCAACCTGAAAAATACCAATAAAGAGATCGATTTCAAGAACAAGAGGACATCACCAGAGAGCTAGACTGGTGCCCGGTTGAACACAATGTGAGATACAAGAGATCAAACCTGAAAGATTTCGAATGGAAACCCTAACCCTAACGCTTGTGGCGATCTGGAGAAGCGAAGAAGCCTGGAATTCTTCAGAGAGAACAAAGAAGAAGAAGAAGAGGGTGAGAGAGTGCAACGGTCGTTTGTGAGAGGTTCTATTTGAATGAGAGGTTGAATGACTGAAATACCCTTCTATTGCGGGTCGGATGCATAAAGCGCCCAAAACCCGATAACGGGCCACAACGGATATTTTCTTTTTATAGTATCTTCAAAATTAAGATTTTTTTTTTAAAATATTTTTAAATACTTAAACTAGTTTCTAATTGGTCCCTGAGTTTTATATTTATTTTTTCTACGTAATTTCATTAATTATGTTTCATCTATATATATATATTTAAAATTCTATTTGACTTGTTATTTGAGAAGGGAGACTACGACTGTTGACAAATAAAAAAATAATACAAAAAAATATCACAGAAGGAAAAAAAATATAAAGAAAATAAAATATATAAATAAAATATTGGAAAGAGTGATGCCCAACTCCCAATCCAGACCTTCACGTCTCAGGAGACAATTATTAGTGATTTATTATTATTTATTAAAATTTATTAGGCATAAATATATAACTGTTCTTTAATTAACCCTGACAAATTTGTCTAAAGTGGCGTTGACTTTTTAACATTTTAGTTTTGCTGCTACCCAAATGGCCTTCACTCAATTAATCAATAATTAATGGCTTTGATGTTACAATTACCAAACTAAGTCCAAATAATATAACTCACAATTAACTTAAAATTTGCAATTTTCTACTTATGTATGTGTACATATTATTATTATTATTATTTTTATATTCTCAATTTTATTTTTAATGAATTCAAAGTTTAATTGGAAAGAGGTTTTGGGATGAGGTTAATAAAACATTTGAGTTTTTTTTTTTTTTGGAAAATAAGTACTTAAACTCTATTAAGAGAAGGGTTAGTGATTTTTTACTATAAAGGCGACAAGTGTTGCTCCATAAAGAAGAGTCAAGGGACAGGTAAATATGATGGTGTTCTAGTTGTGATAGCTTAATGATCTTTTAAAAAATTATTAACTCGGTCATACATTACATGAGACAATTAATGTCTTATCACGTGCACGTCAAGAAGATTTTCAGAAACCAAACTGAATTAATAAATCTCTCGTCATGCAACTATGGAGGGGAGAGAAACGACATTTGTTTACATGAGGGCTACTGAAGAGTGAATGAACAATTTGTTACAGTATTTTTTAGTATTTATATAATACTATAATAGTACCACTGAACTAGAGATTCGATCATAAGTCTGTTCATTCATTATTCAAGTAACAATCCATTGCACTAGAAGATGTCCGTGACTAATGATAACTGAAAAGCTTAACGGGTTTCGGGTCGGTTGTTATCGGATGGAGATCCGAACTCCGAAGTGGAAACGCTCCTCCCATTAAAACGTCAGCTATAAAAAATCAAAAGAAGCAGACTCCTTCTGGTCCTACTTCTACCGCAACATGAATCCTCTGAGGTACTTTTCTAAAATTTTCCTTTTTTTCATTGATTTTGAATAATTTCTATTGTGATTTGCTACCTTTTATGTTATTGCAAGTTAGATTTGAAGTTAATCGTTAGATTTATATCCAAAAATTTCAATTTTTATGACTTTGAGCTTGATTGTCTGGTAAACATGTGTTTTAGTTTTGAAGAACTCAGAGATTTCAAAATCTATAAGACCTTAATTTATGATGGTTTTTAATTGAGAATTTATAATGTTTGTTTCACCATGCCCTCGTAATTACTTTCTATTGATAGTGTTTCTATCTTTGTGATGATTTTAATTGTCTTTGTATTTGTATCTCTCTTCAAATGATTATTTTTTTGGAAATTTTCAGCATTGATGGAATGAATTTTCTCATAAAAATGTGAACTTTGTGAAGGTGAGGATGTTCTTGGCATGTGTTAATGAGTATTTGAGCATGGTCAGAATCATACTGTATTGCAATTTAATGAATTAATATTGTATTGGACTGTAAATCAGGATTTAGGATTTATTTTTCTTGCTTAATTGTATGTACATCTTGACACAGTTCTTTACTGTTAAAGTCTATTTAATTTAATTTAATATAATTTAATTTCCTATTTGTTATCTCAGGCAAGCACATTTGTTTTTGATTTCATATATATGGTGAAACTGTTATGATGGCATGCAGTTCCTTGTCTTCTTCCTCTTTGATTTGGTCTAATTTGTTTTGTTTTATGGAAACTTTCTTTTGTCTGTAATTTTTGTTGGCCTTTTGGAGTTCCCCCATGTTTGATGATGGATAACAATCTGGCAGATAAGTTGACTGGATATTTCCAGTCCCTATGAGTTTCATCAATGGCCATGAATCAGGCCAATCAAAGAGTGGAGAGAATTTCAAGTAGAAATCAATTTCGGCTAACAAACAGAAATGTCTATAATAAACTAGAAAAGGATTGTAAGCGGAGATAGAAGTTTGAAGCTGTTTTTCCAGAACAAGAAACAAAGGATGTTGAAATTGAGAAGGATTTGAACTCTGGCAATGGAATTACCAATACAAAACATTGTAAGTCTTCTTCATTTCTAATCTATGATTGCTCATTGGATTCTTGGAATCTATCTTCAATGCTTTCGCTCTTCGAAAAATCTTCTGAATGCTTGGAGAGTGGAGAGGACAATTGTATTTTTGATGGATCCAAGATTAGCCCAATGGAGGAATCATCATTATTAGAAGGTGATAATGATGAAGAAGTGGAGGATGAGGAAAATACTGTCATATGGCTAAAAAATTTAGTTGAGAATGAGGCAAAAGATTACTCTCCCAGATGTTTGGAGAGTGGGGATTCATCGGTGTTGAGTTCATGCACATCACTCAGCACCTGTGATGATATGACTTCTTATGTTCATGATTCATGCTCTTTGTTAGACCTTGAAGTTGAGGATTCAGAGTTGACATGGGAAAGAGAACAAGGTTATGATGTTTTTGAATTGAATGATTTTCCGAGTCCATCATACAAAGCAAGTATTCGTCTATCACTTGGTTCTAAGACCGATGAAACCAATACTAGTTGTTCAGAACTTTCTGATTCTGATGAACCTCTTTTCTGGCCATTTGATCAAAGTACTTATTGGCATTCTGAGTTCCAAGATTTTATATGCATTTCGCCTCGAAGGGATGTTAAGCCTTCAATGTTTCCGGTACTTACTAAATCAAAATCAGACAGATGGATACTACATCAACAAAGCAATCACTCAAGCAGCCGAAAAAATGATCAAGAATGTGACAAGAGGATGGTATTCCATTCAACACCAGTTTTATACTCTTCGAAAGACAAATTCATTGGTTCGAGCAATGCTATAAAGAAAAAAGTCACAACACCATCTAGATTGAATATATCAACTCAATCTTTTTCTGTTCAACGTCCTAACAATACTAACACAAAGGAAAAACTTCACAAGTTGAAGATAAACACACAGAATCACCATGTTGATGTTTTTCAAGACTTTGTTGCAGAGCAAGTTCCAATTGAGAAATTAGTGGGTCTGAACGAGTTCGATGGCCATGAAGGTGTCGAATTAGAATTTGATGAAACTCAGTTTTTTCTTCTAAGATCACCTCGCAGGAATGTGAATCAAATAATTCCCCTGATTGATAATGAGCAGTTCATTGTTAACGGTGATAAGGAATGACTAATAATGCAGTTTGCTGCTAAATAGTTGAATGCTTGCTTAGCATTCAATGCAGGATAGCAAGTGTTAGATCAAGTCCTAAATTTTTCTGTTTTACTTGAGCACATTTTTCTTCATTTTGCTTTAGATTGTATATTCTTTACTGATAATGAATGGAGAATTCAGTTTTGATCTGAAATGAATTGAGTTATTTGGACCAAAAAGTTTTCTTTATTTTTCTTCTTTATATATGAAGGACCCATTATCAAGGGATGTCCACAGTAGCTGTTGGATGATTATCTAACTGTTAAAATTTATTTATAAACAATATTAGACAGTATCAAATAGTGTTACACAGTAGTGTATAGTAATCATGAACAATATATATGTACAGTATCAATATAAAAATAGTCGTTTGATTATCATTCGACGACTGTAAATAAACATCCTAATGAAAAGTAATATGTGTACTTGCATAGATGACCTAAATCCTTGTATGCTAAAAGATAAAGTCACGATGCTTATATCATCAAAAACAATTTTTTTCTTTTTTTTTTGTCAAACTGTTGGGCCATTAAAGAAAGTAGATGTGCGGACAATTTTTTTCAAAGCAAGTGACGACAGAGTTTGCACACACATGAGTGTAGAGACCGGATGTATACATTTACTGTCTATACGCCCAAAAATATATTCTCACCGACAAATCATACACTCGCCACTTGCAAAATTTTTTTATAAGGATCTGGTACAATTGACTTTTCTGTTACTTGCAAAAAATTTTTGTGGGGTCCGGTACCAATGGACTTCTCAGCCATTGGCATCAAAACAGTTATTTGACAAGGCTCAATAAATATACAGAAAAAATATATTTAGATAGTCTTCAAAGTCTTCAACAACTTTTGCCATCTCTAACATGTCCCAGGATGGATATTTTTAATTAGTGGTTCAAGATGTAACTTATAGAAAAGAGCTTCAATCTTTTTTTTTTTTTAATATTTAAAAATATATTTTATTTGCTAGTCAATAAGATCTAATAGCAATTAAAAAAATAAATTTATTTAAACTCTCTTACATAAAAAATATAGTTGAGAATAATAATCAGAATATGCTCAAAGAATATAGGAAAAAAAATGGCATCTTGTTAGGTTGGTGGATTTGGTAAAACATTGTGATTTTCAAAAGCAGTTCATCTAAGTTACATCATATGTTTGAAAAAAAATTGCAAATAGAATTCAATTATTATTTATTCAATATATATATAAATTATTAAATATAATAGTAAAAAAATCTAAAATAAAAATTAGCATGATATTATAACGGTTCCGAATCCGAGATAAGAGTATAACGGGTTCGGATCAAGCCTTGGACATAACGGGTCAAACCCGAACTTGACGGGAGCTCCGACCCGTTGAATCCAACAACCGCGCTTTTTTGACGAGAAATTCCTGAGAAGGAGAAAAGGCTGAAAAGCATCCCAATAACTCGCGGGATTCACGAGCCACACGTGACCTCCAGTGGCATTTCCGATATTATGGGAAAGCAAGGAGGGTAGTATGGTAAAAGCATCGAAAAAGGAGGAAAAAAAAAGTTGCAGGCTTGGTTGGGATGGAGGTGACGAAGCATGGAAGCTTCTCTTCGACTTCTCGTGAAGCGCTCGAAATTCTCCGCGTTGCTTTTTGACTTCGTTGGCGGTCTGTTAGGGTTTGGATTCTTGATCTCTGTTGCTATTTGGTTTCGATCTTGCGGATGTGTTTTGTGTTTTGAAGCTTTGGCGGTGGATTTTGGTATGGTCTCTGTCTTTTTTGGATTTTAGGTTTTTTTTTTCTTGATTTTGTGGATTTGGGAGTTGGTTTGGGGATTTTTGGTGGTTTTTTTTAGGAATTCGTGGGTTTAGTTTGGGTGAATTGAGAAATGTTGTTTTGGCGCTACTTTTTTATTGGGGGTGCTAGGGTTTGGGGTTTTGGTGTTTTTCTTTTTGGTGGAGTTACTTGGATTCTCTAAGTGAAAGATTGATTTTTGATGGATTTTTAGAGTATTGGGAGGGGTTTGAGAGGTTTGGTTGTTGCCTGATCGTACTTTGCTCTTCTGGTTAGGTGAATAATCTTGAAATCATATTGGATTAAGACGATGCGGGCACCGTCGCTCCTTGCTCAGTGTCTGCCCGGCTTAATGCCGCATGAAAAGGCTGGCCATGGCGTTTCTATTGTTTCTGAGAGGGATGTTCGTCATCCATCGCCGGCTGTTGAAATTCTTCCTTCAAAGGTGCTTTATTCCCTTTTTAAAAACGTTTTTTTTATACATAGATTGAGATTCATTCAGTGGTAAATTTAGATTTGGTTGCTTACATGTGATTTGTGATTTTGTGAAGTGTTTTTGGTATATCCAATTCAAAAGTTTTGCCTTTGTTGAGAAATTTCTTTTCTTGACAATCTTGCAGACTGCTCATCCCTACAAGTATACTGGTGAAAATGCTGATCTGCACGGTCTCAACATCTTCAAGGTATATTCTGAGTCATTGAAGTCATAAATGTTACCAGAGTTTTATCCACTGGATTAACTTTGGACGCCTTGATAATTTACCTATTTATGATTAATTGTTTAAATTGACTATGGAGGTATTCCTAAACCTTTTGTTTATTTAGTCCTGAAAATTTGATGTTTTCTTTTTGGTTCAGGGAAGAGTTAGTGTGGCTGACATCATTGGGTTTTCTAGTTCTGAGATGATATGTTCAAAATCTGATGGTAAGTTTATGAGGTCTTAGAAGTGAGTTCATCTCCCCTGGTTCTAGAACTAGGAAATACACTGGTTCCAGCCTATTATATTCTGACATGTGTCCCTTGTGATGTTATTATATTTTTTCTATTGTGATTGAGGACACGTGTCAGATTTTAATTGACTGGAACCAGGGTATTCCCTGGTTCCAGAACCATGGGATGAGCTCGAAGTGAGATTATATATACAATTTGATAATAGATAAATTGGACTTGTTATATGTTACCTATGAGACACTTTTTTTAATTATGAATTAGGGTCTTTGAAATCCTGGGAGAGTGCCATTGATCTTGTAAATGTTCTTAAGCTTGAGATCCGTGATGGACAGTTGAGCTTTAGAGGCAAAAGAGTTCTAGAGGTAACTTAAATGATTACTTTTCTTCTCTATGAAAACATCTGGTTTCTGTGTGTGCTTTTTATATACCCTGCTAATTAAGAGGACTATTGTAGCTTTGTGCAGTTTGGTGAGAAATTGAGTCAGTGCATTGTTTTTATTTGGATCTATGCATCTTTTATATTCTTGTAAGACTATGATACAGTGCTGGGTAAACAACATAAGATCTGTTTAGCTTGAAAATGTCTCTCTTAACCAGCACGCAAACTATTTAGTAGTTGCTTGACAACAATGTGCTATGCTAGTATTATCTAAAGTTTTAAGTGATATGTCAATTTCTAAGAGCTTTTTACCCTTGTTTGACACTGTGGACACCTTGTAACACTTCTCTAAAGGTCTTTTCTGACTGCTCCTTTTATTTTAGTGCAAACTTATTCATGCAATTTAGTGATCTAACTGAATTGATAGTGGTAATTTTGAGTATGTAGTTTTAATCCTTAATTTGCTGGATTTACGATTTTATGGTGATTTTTCCATATAAGAATATTATGAAAGCTTATGGCCTCAATTAGTTTTTCACACCTTTTTGGTGTAGCTAACCACTTCCACCATATTTGCATGAAGTATTGATCATCATACACGTTAGCCTGAAATCAAACAATAAAATATGGTTAGATATAGTGTCAAGCAAATTTTATTCGTTTTCTTCAATTAAAGAAATGAGGAGATTGAGGGAATCTTATATGAAGACTAAGATCTTTATGTACTTTATGCTGTCATCCACTTTTCTTTAACATTATTGATTATTGCTGCAGCTTGGTTGCGGATATGGACTTCCTGGGCTTTTTGCCTGTTTGAAGGTATGCTTTATACTGCTTACAGTGGTAGCTCATTCTCTTTTAAGTGAAACTTGTTTAATGTTTTTCCTGTCTGTATATATGGTGCATGCATGCATATATGTAGCATGATTTCAACCTAAAATTTTGTTCAAACCTGTTACAGGGTGCTTCTAAAGTTCATTTCCAGGACCTAAATGCTGAAATGATAAGGTGTACAACCATACCCAATGTTCTTATGAATCTTGAGCTGGCACGGGACAGGCAGAGCCGCCAACCAGAGAGTCCCCTTACACCATCCCGGCAGCAATTGGCCCCTGAAGTCCATTTCTATGCTGGGGACTGGGAAGAACTCCACACTGTTCTTTCGGTGGTGCAGAAGGATAGCTTTGAGCCAGTTCCTGTAATGAGCCTGAGCTTCTCAGAAGAGGATTTCATGGATGCTTGTAGCAGTCAGGATGGAAGTGTTGTCGGCCATGATTCTTCCTCAAGACGACGTTCAAGGAAGCTCTCTGGAAGCCGTGCTTGGGAGAGAGCTAGTGAGACTGACCCGGGAGATTGTGGGTATGATATAATTTTGATCACCGAGATCCCTTACTCTGTGAGCTCTCTGCGCAAGCTGTATTCCCTTATAACTAAGGTGAGTTGCAGAATCCTGTCCTCTTCCAAGCATGCTAGTTGTGTCTTTCTTAAATCACTTGAATCATATTAAAAAGGTAGCTCAATGGATGCGGCTATACATATCGTACTTAAAACTTCTGAACTAGCAACCAATTGTATGCTTGTGTGTTTGAACCCTTGATCATTAACACCAGAGTTTGAGGGTTTATTTTCTAGATTGTTTAAGGCATAACATTATCCAATGGTGGGCATGTAAACCATACGTAGGTTATAGGCCCAAGAATTAGTATCATTTCCATCCACATATATTGGGTGTGGACCTTGTGGTAGTAGTGAACTCCAAATTCTTATAGTGATTGGCCATTTCACCATGTCATCAAAGCTTTCTATAGAGACTCAGGACAAATGAAATGCATCGTATTAGTGAGTGATGGAAATTCTGATAATTGACACTTCACTAACATTTAGTTAGAGAAAATGCAATTTAAAGAAAAATTTATTTCCATATGTTTATTCCTTATCCCTTAATGAGATTCTCATCTTTCTACAGTGTCTACGACCTCCATACGGCGTGCTGTATTTGGCTGCAAAGAAGAACTACATCGGCTCCAATGGCGGGGTGAGGCAACTGAGAACCTTGGTTGATGGGGAAGGCGTGTTCGGTACGCATATGGTAGCAGAACTGACAGACAGGGAAATATGGAAGTTTTTCTTCAAATGAGCACACTCAGCAACATCGCAATAATTCTTACTATTAGCTGCCTTATGTTGTGTAAATACATCAATCAGCTTGATCAACAACCTCCTCCGTTATTCTGGCAATAAGATCAGAAGATCAGATTGCAAAATTTGTGAAGCTCAGTCAATTTGTAAAATGTTCTTTGTTTCTTTGAATTTTTTTTTTTTAGTTAAATGTGACAACATATACACCTGAGCTGATAGTTTGATCAATACGGTTTGACTTTCTTATTGGTCTTTCTATCTTGTGGACTTCTGAAAGTTAAAAACACATTACCTAACTAAGTTCATTGTGTTCATTTCTTTTGTTTTTGTTTTTAACTGCCTTTTGTTGATGGTTGTGGTCATACATAGACATTCAGAAAGGAAAAGAGTTTGTAGATTTATTATTTCATTAGAGAATTGCAGTTATGCTTTCCTGGGGATGTCTCTTGATTTTTGAAATTAATGTAATAAAAAAATTGAGGGTGTGGTGTGACAGCCATTTGGTAACTTTGCCATCATTTTCAGTTGTGCTTGTACTCCAAAAATACACAAAAAATACAAAAAAAAGGATCAGATATTGAATTGACATGCACATTACATTGAAGTTCTGTGAAGAATTCATAGCAGAAAAATGGTAATATAAACTATCTTAAATTAGACCATCCATTTGATCTACAAACCAGCCAAACATTTCTTCTCTTTTCATTCATGCATAACTTATAAAATGAAAACAATGCTAACTATTTGATTGCGTGCGGTGGCGGTGTTCAGCTAATCTTCGCCAGACAATCCGCCAACAATGCTGCGCGGTCAGAGCTGCAACAAAGCAGAGCAATGGTACACCGACAACACAGCCACCGGGTGCAAGGTTAACCAGGGTCTGTAATAGAACAATAAAAATGGATCAAATGAAACAGCATGTCTGAAGGAGATGACTCGTAACTCATGAAATATTTCAGAAAAATTTGTGAAGTCGAAAACCTTACCAGCATTGCAGCAATCAAATGGATAATAGGAACAAATACTTGGTCAGTTTTTGTCCCTCCGGCGTATCCCTCAAAAGCGATGACCATGCAAAAGGTATGGATGATAGTGAAGCCAAGTGACATAATCGCTGTAGATGAAAAGAAGCATCATAAATCTAATAATGCTTATGAAAAAATAAGTAATACAAAAACATATTCACTACATAGCACCATGTAATTGGTCGACATGGAATAAATCTAACACTAAAAGGTCTTCCACAATATTATAAGTTGTTCATACCACCAATGCACATTAATGTGAAGCAAATCTTGCGGTTTATGTGTTACACAAAAAAGATATTTTCCCAAAATTTGTGTTGATTTTTAACAGAGAACATTAAGCCATTGAACTCATTCAAACAATCATCAATTATAAAAGGACCCTGAAGGCCATAGTTAAATTCACAGCAAACCAGTTGGATGTGCACTCATTCATAAGTTTCTATAGAAGTTAATGAATTAAGTCTGTGTACTGACAATTACAACCCGGTCAACATTAACTGCATGAAATCGAGATTCTCATCTTTTTTCTCTTGTTGAGATCAATGATTTGTCCATATGTTATGATAATCAGTTCTCCTGTATGCATAACTGTTGCAATCACATTCACAAACCATTCTATTTTCATTAAAGAGAGCATGATGGGAAATGTTTGAGTTGGCCTTCAGATCACAACATAACATTTCTTCTATGTCTAAACAGTAACATGCTACAATTACAGCATTTTCAAGTGAGAAATATAACCTCATTACCTGAACAGCATAGGAAGAGAATTACCTGCTCCTACTTGCTATAATTGTTTTTCCCACACAAGGGAAGAGAAGACAAATAACAAAGGAAAAGAAAAGTAGCACAAAAGTCTCTCTTATGAAGAAGGCAGTAATTTGATCCTCTTAACTTTAGCATGCCTTTCCTACTCATAATAAAATTATACAAATAACACAAGTCGAAACTTAAAACCATGTAATTCCTTCAAATTGTTCTAGCATGCTGATGGTGCGTTCAAATAATGTCATAGAGAATTATCTAATATTAACATAAAGTCTGGAATAATTGCCTAGAGAAGGGTGAATAAAAATACTCCATAATCAGATTGCAAAAACAGTAAAGGTGTACCAGATACGAGAAAAAATGGCATGCTTGAGCATTTGTCAATGAAAAATGTAGCCGGGCCAAATGCAGGAGTTAAGAGGCTAAGTGAGAAAAAGACAGCATGAGCCACACCATGGCCTAGACCACCAGCTGCAAATCATTAAAAGAATCTTAGGAAACACATGACAGATTGTTATGAAAGTAAAGTGATGAGCATGAAACCAAAGGAGAATAACTTAATCAACAGAAACAATATAACATCCATCACGAAGAATTCCATAGTTTCATAATCAAAATTCCTTGTATGAAGTTCAGATACAGCTTACCAATAACTGAATAAATAGTTATACTTTGATCTGTTCCCTTACATTTTTCGGGAAATTCAGATCCAGATTACGAAGAACTGAATGGAAGTTACATTTTGATCTGTTTCCTTACATTTTTCAGGCTTGCTTCCTAACATAATTGACACTGAGCATTTGTCAAATCAAAAGAGACACTGAATCAAAGTCATAAAAACAAGTTTTCAATAAATTCAGATCATCATACGGGTCTGACTAGATAATAGGAAGTCTGCAAAAGCACATTTACATTAATCAAAAGAGAAACATTCTCATAGTTGCAAATCTTAACCGTTCCAACAATTCTCCAAAGATACATGATCTAACAAATAAAAATCATATTAAATCATATGCCACTAAGCCATCTTAAATTGTATCTGACTTTCAATGAAACTGCATTTTCATGACTATAGCATATAACAAAAGTTACATATCAACATAAATACAAATAAAGTCCAAATTTATCAAGCAAAGGTCTGAAATACAACTCATCTATACTCAAAAGGAGAGTAAAAAGGAATGTATTTAGAAGCTTACTTAGAGAAATCAACATCTTATCCGCCAAAACAAGCCTAGGCTTAGAAATCCTGTCAGCGAAAGCATCCAACATACCTTCCAATTTCCTAAAGGAACCATCAATGCAAGATTTTCAAATCACAATCAGTTAACGGCATGAAATTCCAACAATGTTTGAAATAAACAAGAACAAATGCTCCAAAGAAAGAAACTACACACTTGTAGAGCTTCCAAAAGAGAACCCGCACGGCCTCCTGAAATCCAACAGAAGTGAGAAGGAGAAAGGCATACGCCCACAAAGATGAGGTTTTTAGAGGAAGAAACCCTCTCCACGCACCAGATAGCACAATCAAACTTATGAGCCAAAACAAAGTGCTGCATCGCAATCCAGAAAACAAAAAAAAAAAGATATCAAATTAGAGAGATTTCAGAGTAGATCAAGAGGACCAGAGATCAATCCATCAACGAGAAGGGTTGGATACCTCGAGAGGAGGGTGAGGATGAGAAAGGGTTTCTGGGCGATTACAGAGACGAAGAGGGAGAGCGTAGGGCCTAGTGCGATGAGCACATAGCCCACGCCGGACTCCAGCGTCATCCTACCTCTCTCTCTCTCTCTCTCTCCCGTCCGGCCACCGGAGATGAGAACGAGAGCTCGAGCTTTCACGGTGGTTCTTCGTCGGCGTCGACTGTTTACCAATGTTCACTGTTCATAACCTTCTAAAACTCGTGTTTTGCAATTAACACCCTCAAAAAATTTTATTTTCAGAAACGTCCCTACTTTTTAGGTGAACTTTTTTCACATATTTCATGTAGTTTTTCGGATTTACAGATATGTCCCTCAGTTTTTTTTTAATTATATATCCTTTCAAAATCTTTGAACATTAAGAAATTCACATTGTAGAGAAGTAAGAATATTCGTGAAATATTCCTCTTATGTCATTAGTTTGACATTTTTCCTTTAAATAAATGACTTTTTATTCAATAAAAGAAAATCTGATTCATTTTTAGGATTTGATTCCTTATGTGCAAATTACAAAAACAAGAGGGGATTTTTTTTATAAATCCAAAACATTTAGAAAAATATATATATATATATATATATCATTTTGATAAATAAAGGTTAAACTGAGAATTATAAAAAAAAAAAGGGGGCAATGGTACACATGTAACAATCTGGTTTTAGGCGGGTTTTTACATTGCATTCCAATATTTACAGGGGTATATGCGCAATTAATTGAAAGCATTTGCACAGTGTCAGCTTGTTTCCCGGTTTACCAATAACTGAACAAATAGCTGGGCATTTGCAATATTATGTATGAATGAAAAAGAAACCTTTTTTTATTAGGGTCAAAAACTTTAGAAATTGTCATCATCTTCAACAAATTTTAACAGATACCTCAAAATTGAAAGCCTATGGTTCTCTTCAGCTTCTTTACTCCTCACTGCTATAACACCCTTCACTATCCGCATGTACAGCCTCTCCAGCTCTGGTACACCATACCCTTCGGCGCGCTCCATCAAGCGGTGCTTTATGGATGTGATCTGCTCAGAAATCTCCGCGTCTGCCATATCAACATCTTCTTTGGTGCTAATGTCTGTTGGCCCAGCGCATGAAACGGTTACAAGGCCTTCGGAGAGTTCATTGTGTGAGGGATTGTCCAGTCTGTTTGATGCTCCATTCATTTGCAGTTCTTGTGATGATCCTGGTTGAGAATTACCGGATTTTGATGTTTCTGATTCGGTCACTGCGTTTGATTTGTCTTCCATGATCGAAGCTGCATCAATAACAAGAAATTGTTTTATGAGTTGATAAGATTGTAAGATGTTGCATCCATCCTTAGAAAAAACAACAGTGCTATATATCTTTTAGATAACAAGGAATGGTTGGATTTGAGGAATGATGTCATAAAACTAGGAATCAATCACAACTTCGATGCAAGACAACAGTCTCATCAGAAAAATGGTAATTAGTATTGCATGTCTTAAGAGCTTGATATTGCCAATTAGGAACACCACAGTTCAACATACTAGCAAGAGCCTCGCGGATTTTCCTGCACTAGTAGATGGATTTACAGATAATAACCTTCATATTTGATTACATCGACTTATACTGGCTCCATTATCTCTTCAAAACATAACCTCTAACTTGGATAATAATGAAACCTAAAATCCTAATATTGCATTAGTTAAATTTGAACTTTTGTAAAGCCCCAAATGCCCGTGGAAACTGTAAAGCAAGAAAACTGTAAGCCTTTGCTTAAAATACTTCAACTGGTGATCATACCCTAAAATCAGGCAAACCTATTGATTGAACATACAGGAGTGGATCTTTATCCATTGCAATCCTTCATCCCTTGACATGTATAAGGGTATAAAGGTCTAAAATATACTTCATATCTATGAATGGGGGACTGAAGTCAGAATAACAGAATCATCTCAAAATTGCAACAATAACTTATTATACCATTAAACTCCTCAAAAAATAGATGTGACTCGTCAAAATACCTGCTTGCTCTGTTTCAGTAATTTTCTTTGGCCGCTTCAATGCCTCATAACTCTGCTGCAGATTCACCTCTGGCTGGACATGACGGAGACGGGCACTAGATCTAGTAACAGCAGTTAGTTGAACAACAGGCCCTGCAGTAAGGCTTGAGATCCCAATATCATCTGCCACCTGCACCGGGCCTCCATCTGCTGCAATTTTGTCACAGAATGAGACCAGTGCCGGGTCCATTTGTGAAAGCATACCTTGCACCTGAAAAGGAAAAAAAAAAAAAACAAAAATTTGATTGTGCCTTCTTACGCACTTCTTGACAATGATAAACATGAAAAGAGCACATACACACCGCATCTCGAAGTTCATGTGCCCTGCTTACTATCCTTGCTCCATTGTAATCATCCCCATTGTATGCCTGTGAATTCGCTCCAATGAATAGTCAGGATATATGAGAACAATGAAACAAATATATTTTTAAATTTGACCTCAGCATTTAGCAAAAACAAGGGGTGTTATCTTATATCATCAACAGTTTACCTTAGCATTGGCTGCAATTAAATCAACGTCTCGGAGGAATGCTGAGCAAGTAAGGTACTGCCCAGAATCCACACGCTGCAAGAGAGTAGCCATATCCATGGGATTCTGAATGATTGACCGGTAGTTTGGGGCATCCTCATCAGTGACTGGATAATGGAACACACTGAACCGTTTATCATATAAGATCCTGCAAACAGTAGCTAAATTAGGCTTCTCTTAAACTTTATTTTTTCTTGAATCCAAAGACAAAGCCACGGCACTTTTGCTGGCTTAGTTTTGCCTGGAGGAAAAAATGGATGTTTGCCCTTTTGCTCACAGAAGGCTAGAAAAGACAATCTTTAGAATGATGAAGGTGTAAAATGATGTCAGAAAGCTGGAATGTGTTATGTCAGACTATAATATTAATGCTTATATGATGCACAAAAGAATGGCGCCTATAATTTTGTGGTGCAACGCAAGTCAATCCTTCATACTGAAGACAGCAAAAGCTGCATTGTATCGCAAATATGAGGCAGCTTCAGTATCTACCATGTTAAGGACTACAGTCTTTTATTGTGAATATAACACGAGCGGACAGTGATTACAGTATTCAAGACGTTGTTTATCAGAATTTTTCATTCAATCAATTCTGCAAAACTAGCAGCTTCTAGTACTTGGTAATGAGTAACTCGGGTCTGATACAACCAGCAAATGTGTGTGCAAGAAGAGGTTTTTCTTCAGAAAGTAATGTCCTTCATCAGTTCTCCAAGACTTGATAAGCTATATTCTGATAATAGCAAAATTACCCCAATCCAAAGATTCGAAAAACAGTCAAGGGTATCATCACTCAGCCAAAAGAGGCTAGTTGTGCAATTGGTCTGGTTTAAGTTTAAAATTGAATAAATGGCATTGTAACTTATGGTGGTATTCGCCTTACCTGTTACAAACATCCCGAAGGCACATTCGCAACCGCCGAAGTGCATGTTGCTCTGCTTCTGCTTTGGCCCTCATCTCGGATGGTTTTGGACCACTTATCTCTTTTGGTGCTTTTGGGAGTTCTGGTAGAGATGTCTTTTCTTTTGAATTACTTCTTGATTCTTGAAGTTGAAAAGAGAAAACAGATTCCACCAATTGTTCAAAGAACTTTAACATGTCTGTCCTAGTTGGTTTCTCAACTTGATACCTGTGAAACAAAAGTTTAGCTAGGGAGGTAAGTCAAAATCATCCTTGAAAGAAAGAATTCTTGTCAAAAATAAGGAAATAAAAATAGAGATTTCCCAAAATTAGAAAAAAGATAAATCTCTAAAATAGTCCTCTAATCAAGATATTGGCATGATCCAAGTAAGTTCTCTAGTTCTTTGAAATTTTTGTTTAATACAAGAGCACAGATTCTATAATCATAGGAAATAAGACAATGAAAACTAACTTGGTCATTTATGATGCATCTGCACCTCAAAGGGGTAAGTTCTCATATAATAACCAATGTCTGTCAGAGGCCAAACCTTTTATAAAGCAGTTGCACTGGCACAGAAACAAACTATCTACCAAAAATGAATGAGCCCTATACAGAATGTTTGTCCAGAAACTTCTAGATTGATGATATTGGCCTAAATTGTGCATCTAAAGTTCAAAGAATGCAAAACCTTGTCAGAACTACTGATTGAAGTGAAGGTTTGCGAAAGCATACACATGCTGAGGGGCAAATATTGCAGCAGACTCTTCATCCAAATCAGTAGAAGGTGATGTGGATGTTCCAAGTAACAGAACAGGAAGGTCAGATGGCAATTCACCCAGAAGTGTCATCAAGACAGATTTAAGTTGCTCATTTGCCTGAAATTTGATAAAATTATACTTAGTGATAAATAGAAAACCATAATTTTAAATATTAATTTAAAAGACATCTGAGCTAAAGGATATTGCACATATTATTACTCACAGTTTCCCACCAAAGCTGGAATTGTGGTAAGAAAAGTATGGAGGGAGTGGACCTTCTAGCTTCACCAAATATATGTACCAAAGCCTCTTCTGGTGTCTTTGCACTAGGATCAGAAAGAAGAGATGGAAGCCCAAGAGAGTGAACTGGAAATTTCTCCAATTCATGCAGGACAGCTGGACCAACATGATCCTGTTAAAACTTACACAGTAAGTACAGTTTCAGGTTGACATTCATTTGGTAAAATTCTCAAGCTAAAAGGTTCAGTGGAGCATACCAAGCCAACAGTTTCATTGCCACATAACAAAAGTCGAGGCCTGTAGACAAGAGGAAAAGCAGAACAATAAGAAAGAACAGCCAGTTTGCTTGTATCTGAAGCTGAATGGTAAGGAAATATGTCAGATATGTGTCCCATGATTTTCATCAGATGTCCTTTCAAACATGAAGAGAGGATCGGAGATAGCGGCCTTGAGTGCACAATAGATCCTCTATGAGCTGCTGGAGTAATTGTAGACATGGCTTCTAAGAAATGGTACTTTTCGACCTTAATGGAATCCACATCAATCACAAACTTGTCATCACTAGTGTACACTTGTGGATACTTCTCTCGGAAAGCCCGGATAGCAGCTTCTGTGCACAATGCCTTCAGATCCGCTCCACAATATCCGACACAACTAGCAGCAAGTTCCATCTTGAGATCTTTTGAAAGGGGTTCCTTCCATTTGCGAGTATGAATATCTAATATTTCAGCACGTGCCTCACAACCTGGTAAAGGAAAAATAAATTCTCGATCAAACCGACCAGGGCGGCGCAGAGCTCCATCAATAGCATCAATCCTATTAGTTGCTCCTATCAGAACAACTTGCCCACGAGAATCAAGACCATCCATCAAAGCAAGTAAAGTTGAAACTATTGAGTTATGGATCTGTTCTTGTTTGCTAGATCTAACAGGAGCAAGACCATCTATTTCATCAAAAAAGATAATAGAAGGTTGATTCCTCTGCGCTTCTTCAAACAGAAGTTTTAGCTGCCTTTCTGCCTCACCAACCCACTTGCTAAGAACATCAGCTCCTTTTCGCATGTAAAAACTGACCTTCTGACCAGCTTTTGAAGCAGCGCAAGCCAATGCTCTAGCAATCAGTGTTTTTCCTGTGCCAGGAGGGCCACAAAGCAAAACTCCTCTCGGTGGAGTGATGTGATAATTTGAGAAAAAATCTGGATAAAGCAAAGGAAAGAAGACCATTTCCTTTAATGCATCAATGTACTCTGACAGTCCTCCAATATCATTGAAACTAACACTTTCATCAACTTGTAATGGCTGGATGTCTGCCCCTCCTTTTGAGCTTGGTCCAGCAGTTTGAGCACCAGCTGTGAGAGAAGGGAAAGAATCGCCCTGATGGACCCACCCAGATGCAGCAACATTTAACCCCCATGCAGTTGTCGTTGTACCATGCATATCCATTCCCCCAAAAAGCCAAGGAGGGCCACTTCTACTTCCACTTCTTGCCCATGGCATTGCAGGACCTTGATCTAGTTCATCCACAAGAAGGGAGTCATCAGAATCCTCAGGTCTTGTAAAAGGATGGCGCTTATGGAATCGAGGTCCACCCTTTCTTAGGTCCTTGCCGTTTTTGGAGCCCATGCCCTGGTGCAGTACTCTACGGGGGGATCGTGGTCTTTGTTTCCCTTCTTTCTCCGGAAAAAATCTGCGGACCTCTGCACGGTTTCTTAAATCATATCTTCTCCTTCCTTGCTCCTCACCATCTTCATCATCACCATCTTCTTCTCCTTCATCTCCACCATCACCTTCAGCTTCATCTCCTTCATCCCCATCATCCTCCTCAACTTCATTCCCGTTTTCTACCTCAGTTTGCCTTGCATTTCCCTCAGAACTATCCTGTTCATCTTCAGATTCTTGGTATGGCTGACCCCTTGCCCTGATGCCAGAACGCCGAGGCCGTAACCCTTCACGACGAGGAGCAGACTTGTTCAACATTTTTTTACGCTTTGGAGAGTTTGATATTTCATCATGACTTGCATTGTTTTCTGGTTTTCGTTTAGAAGAACGAAACTTAGGTCTCTGCCAATGATGCAATGCCATTAGTTTCAAAATATATACAGAACAGCTCTACAGAAAAAAAAAAACAATGAAAATAAAAAGATTATCCTTCAGGCTCCTCATAAACAAGCTAATAACTAACCTCCTCCACAAATATTCCATGGTGGGAGAGTATGAAATCTCACCATTAAGTCGTCATCTTCCGAGCTAGAACTGTCTGTGTCATAGTCTTCCAAATTAATTGAGATCTTCCTTTTTCTTGTAGAACGGCGGAGGTTGGCTGCTATTGACTGCAAAAAAGGGGTAAAACAATTCAGATATGTTAAGTACAGGAATGGGTGTTTTGGAGCTAAATTCAAAAGATGATCAACTATATAAGCAACAAATGGCTGTATCCAAAACTTTATGGTACCATGCCCCCCAATTGAGTGAGAAGGTTGCCCCCTGTTTAGTTGTATTGTGCATCTATATCAAAGTGTAGAGAGTTCACAGCATTTGGAAGATAACAAATCATAAAAACCATTAGACGCCCTAAAAATAAGTTGCCATATTGTGAGCTTTTTGCCAAACTAAAATGGGCATAGCAAGAAAGCTTTTCTGTTCTGCAGGTCACAATACCCGCTAAGATGATGCAGAACAGTGTACAAGATTCAACAATAAGACCAGCTCATAAGTAATATATTTTGCATCCAAGAAACAGGCAGTTGGCTAAAATTACTTTCATTGTTTTTTTTTTATGATTGACTACACTACCAAGAACGCTTAGGAAAAGAACACATACTTGGAAATATGCTGCCTATCCAATTGTTGTACCCAAAAAAAAAATATATCGTAAAACTATATCAAAAGAGTACACAATGGGGGTTTCGTTACCAACTAAAAATTTTGTGCATGATTTTTTAGGATGCACACTCAGCATCAGTTGATTCGATTTGTCAATTTTATGGTCTCTCAGGTATATCTCATCATTGTTGCAGTAGAACCAACCACTACTCACACTAATGTGCTCACGTGCCACGTGTCTATTATATGTTCTACATAAAATCTTTTGACAAGATTTTTTTATGATAAATAATACATGCTTAATGCTTGTCGTTTTGCCGGTACTCAGAGATGTCGGGAGTGATTGATAAAGATAAAGAGAAAACGAAAGAATAGAGGAAAACGAATTATCAGTATATTATCCGTCACCTATTTAACTTATTCATGCTAGGAAATAAAATTTTTCATATCTTCTTTTTTCTTACTTTTCTTGTATTGAAAAATTTGAGTGAGAAGACATAATTCTAACAAAAGCCAACAACATAACCGACAAATGGAAAGAGTATGATTGGATGTAGTTCATTTACTTAGAATGCAGATAGGATATGTGAAGTGCAGTCCAACAACATAATAAACCATTAAAATGTATGTTAAGAGTTCCTTCAAATTCCTTGGCACTGCCAAGGTTAACAACAAACTTAATCCTCAAGAGAGTTTGAGACATTGATATCAACATGACCATAGTGTTCCACCATGTGGAAATTGCCAACACATAGAATCAGTCATTCCTCAAAGTACTCAAACATAAAGGATCAATATGGTGAATTCATCAACCTAGATGCAATAAAAGTGTCCAAAGATGATATTCAGACAATACAACAACAATAAACATGCAACACTGTTTTATAACACAAACACCTAAAAATCTTCTAATCCTTCAAACAGAAAGCAATCACTGCCAACTAAAAGAAAAACACTTCATTCACGAAAAAAAAAATCAATAAGAAATCGCAGAGACGAAGAAAATAAAGCACATACATCCGAAGGGGGAGGCCGCACAGGCCGGTTGCGGGGCCGGAGGAGCTTGGCAATCTGAGAGGCAGCGGTGCGGGTCTTTGTCTTGGGCTTCTTCCGCATCGCTGGCTTGTAGTACATAAACCTCCTTCCAAACAGCTTCCTCCGCTGCCGCAGTCGGTCACTAGTCCGCAGCGGCCTGATCGCCGACGCATCCCCTCTCCCATCCATCTGAATCACCACTCCTCCCGATCCGATCCCACCATTCCTAGTCCCAGCTTCCCTGCCACCAGAGCAAAAGGATTCAACTCGATCGATCGGATTTCAGTTGATCAAAATCGTTCAATGCGTCAGGATTAGGCAAAACGAAGAGAGGAAGAGATCGGGGTCAAGAAATCAAGGGGAAATCGAAGGAGAGGAAAGCTCGACGGAACCCTAACCTCGGAGAGCTTGGCCGTGAGCAACGGTGAGGAGCTCTCTGTGCTCCGGGGAGGTCGACGATGAGGGATTTCTAGGCCAAAACCCTCGACCAAGAAGTCACGTGACTTGCACGTGTAGACTACTTGGCATGGTTATTTGCGTACAAACCCCTGAGTATTTATTTATTTATTATGTAATTGAATTTTGGCTCCCTTTTGAGTTTTTTTTTAATTATATTTAACTTCAATTAATCACAAACATTGAATTTTTAATTTTAATATATTTTTATACAATCTCCTCTTTTTTAAAATTTTTTTAAATTCACTGTCATTATTCTTTGTTTTCAGTGTATAGTTAGACATGCAAAATATTTAAATAAATCAATTTATTAAATTTTTTTTTTAATTTTTAAATTAGAGGAAAACAGATAAAAAAGCCAGCTTGATGAGTTAACAGTTGATTAATTATATATTGATAAAAACTTAAACCAGAGTATTAATCAGAGGGGCTTGAGCGCAAATATCCTTTTTTTTTCCTTAGAAACTTAATTGCACCCAGAAAACACACTAGAGAAATAGACCAATTTAGAAGCTCAAGTGAGATTCCGCCATGTCGCGAGTGAGAAAATCAGAGTCAAATTTTGAGTTCACATTTAATGATTGGATTCATAGATAGCTCACTAAGCGTTTCCAACGGGTGTTTCACAATATGGAGACATCTAACAAGTAATCGGGACCGTTGAATTTAGATCAGACGGTCAGGATGTGAAGTTGGGTGGATGATCTCTTTGTGGTGAGATTGAGCGGCATGGCACTCTGGTTTTAGCGGTTGGGTCGACACGATGTTACCGTTGTGACCGTTATTTTCATTACATGTAAGTGAATATTCCCGCCAAAATAGTGAGACATAGTGATGTAATTGAGGGACCGTTTCCGTACTTATAAGATTGATTCCTAAATTATATTTTAAATATTAATTTATATTTTTTTTATAATTTTTTTACTAAAAAAAAACATATATCACTTTGACCAATGAATTATATAAAAATATTTATTCTAGGTCTAACATCTCACTTTTGTGAGTGATGTTTTAGTTCCTATAAATTATTTTAGTTTTAATTTTTTTTTATGAAAATTAATAAATCACATATATTAAAAAAAAAACTAGCAAAACAGTGTTTCAAAGCCTCACACAGAAAAGAAAAGAGAAGAGAAAACAAGAGATAGTTTTAAATTTAAATAAAATGGCAAGATATGATTGAAGTGAATATATTTGTGTAGTTTGTGGATTAAAATGAAATTTTATTGTGTTTAAAGACCAATATAAATTTTTAAATATATTTCACAAATAAATAATGGACCTTCACTTTATTAAAATTTAATATTATCTGGAATAAATTAATGTAAAATGTGACATCAAAATGTATTTAGCAACCCTAAATTTTTATGAATTATATTATTTTTTGTCCCATAATATTTTTTTATAAAAAAAAGAGCTATTATCTCCCAATTAATTAATTTATGCATGGTTTCCATTTACTCACATGCAATAAAAAATGCTTTGAGGGTTCTCAAATATTCAGTAAATAGCAATACATTTTTTAAATAAAACCATGGGGATATATATATATATATATATATTATATTTTCACACCCTTATAGTTTGAAATATTTTCTAATTTGATCCCCTATTTTTTTTCATTTAAATTTTGAGCCACATGTAAAATTTGGCACATTTCATTAATCAAGGAATTAAAATAAATATTACATGTTTTTTTTTCAGTAAAAACTAATATTAATAAGTTGATAACATTATATAGAGGAACGAAAATATTTCTTTTGGCCCAGCCCACTTCCTTTGGTAATGGGCTGGAATACGAATCTCAAAGCCCAACTATTAACTAATGATGCAAATCACCCTCGAAGTACTTCAAAATTACAAGCATTGCCCTTCACCCCCAAATCCTTGCAAACAAACCCCGAACTTCTCCTCGCTGAGACCCGAAACCCTAGCAATGGCGATCGCGACTCTCCGGCGTCTCCCTCTCCATCTCTCCCGTACCCATTCCTTCACCCGGACCTCTTTCTCCTCGGCGTCAGCGAAGGTCTCCGATCGCATCGTCAAGCTCCTCACCATTGACCCGACCGGCGCTCGCCGTGAGATCGTTGGTCTCACTGGTCAGACACTTCTCAAGGCCTTGGCCAACGCGGGTTTGATCGAGCCGGCGTCGCATCGGCTGGAAGAGATCGACGCTTGCTCAGCGGAGTGCGAGGTCCACATCGCGCAGGAGTGGCTCGACAAGCTCCCTCCACCGTCCTACGATGAGAAGTACGTGCTGACGAGGAATTCTAGGAACCGGGTGCTCAACAAGCATGCGAGGCTTGGGTGCCAGGTCGTGCTCTCGCATGACCTTCAAGGTATGGTCGTCTCTGTCCCTGAGCCAAAGCCCTGGGATACGCCATAGATCTGGACCGATATTTATAGGATTTGAGCTCGATTTCCATTGAAGAATGGTTTGTTCTCTTCAAAGTCTGGGTCTGTTACAATAAATTGCAATACTTGCTATAGATACTTGTTTATTTCTTTGTTTATTTTGAGGATTGGAATTGATTGAGATGATGTCTTTTGCTTTGGATTCTGTATATTTGTGCCTGTGATTTTTATTTTTTAGCTGAATAGACTGGAATGCTGCTCCTGATGTTTTTGAGAAGAGAATTTGGTAGAATTTGTGAGCAATGTGGTAGGATTGTAACAGAGGAATGGGAGAAGAAGTGAAGGATGAATTAAGGGATAAAGAAATAAATTTGCGTTGAGAGACCTTGAATCCAAATTATTCTTAAAGTTCGATTCTTTTTCATGTTTGTGGTGTTTGCACACTAAAATGTTATTTGATATAGAGAAATAAAGGACTTGAGGGGCTAAGATAATGGACTTTATCTTCCTTCTCAGCCTGTGAAGTAATATACTAATGAGAATATGCCATTTGTGAGACTTGTAGCTTCATATCTTTGGGGAGGGAAAATTTTTATATAGGTTTTTATAATTGTTTGTAATTGTTGTTTCAAAATGAATTCTTGATCCCTGGCTACTAGGGAAATGATAATTTTTCTTCTTTTGTATAAATAGTATTAAATTCGTTCATCTCCTTTCTTCGGATAGAAGAAACACTTTGTGTAGAATTTAGGTTGTTTCTAGCTTATTGCCTGTGTGAATTGTTGATTTGAAATGAATTTTGCTCCTTGGCTGCTTGGGCAGTGATTATCTTCTTCTTCTGTATAAAATTATAAATAGTGTTAATTCCTATCACTGCATATCTTTGGATAGGAGAAACATTTTGTGTAGGTTTTTATCTTTCTTTCCGGATGATTGTTTAGGAATTGCAGATTTGTAATGAATTCTTAAATCTTGGCTGCTAGCCTGCTAGTGGTGATCTTTCTTTCTTCTGTAAAATAGTGTTAAATCTTATGGCTTTGTTTCTTTGGATAGGAGAAATATATTATGCTGGATTTGAGCTTTGTTTCTAGCTGATTGTCTGTGAATTATTGATGTAAAAGGAATTATGAATCCCTGGGTACTTGGGGTGGTGATATTGTTTCTATTTCTGCATAGTAGTATGAAATGTTGAGTTTGAAGGCCATGTGGAGGAAGAAACTGGTACTAAGAGTCACAAACAATAGTATTTATTTGACATCAATCATTAAGTTATACACGTGTGTAATATGTATATATGAAACTTGTTTACTCATTTTACATCAATCATTAAGCTATATACACATGTAATATGTATCTATGAAGCTTGTGTAAACATCTTTATATTTGTGGGGTCAATAATTTCTTCCGTAGGTATGCTTGGTACATGTGTTTGGTAGCCAAGGTTTTTTTGGTTATGGATGATCCATTGTTGTCTTGGCAACTGACAAAGATGACTTCCTTTTTCTCAAAGGTACCTCTATTCCCTTTTCTTATTCACTGTCCATGATTTTGAATACTAGGATGGATTCTTGGAAGTTGTAAGTACAACAAGATTGATCATTGAACCAGTCACCTTTCATCAATTTGGTCTCTTAATTATTTAAAAAAAAAAATATGAAAAGGAGGAGACACTAAAATGACTTTTATTAGTTGATGGACTATCTTTGAAGTTTGAACACTTGGTTTAGAACTAAAATTACTCAAGTTTGAGTTTGGAAGCGAATGTGTTACAGTATTTTTGGAACTTTGCTAGCAGGTTCTGGAGTGTTGGTCATCAGATAGTATTTCATTATCTTCGTGAATACTAGTGCCAAAATGTCTGTGTGTCTCATCGGGAAACTGTATTTGTATCGTATATGAATGTTCATGAGGTAGATTTGTACTACACTCAACAAACTTTGGATGTTTCCTTTGTTGCAGACCTACGGACCTTTTCTTATTGTGAAACTAGGCTGTTGATGTAACTTGAGGAATGCAGGAAAAGTATGGTAGAGTTCTTTGCATTGGTGCTGCATGAAGAAATAATAGTAGTTCACACATCAATTGGTTTATGTTTTATTCCTGGAGTTCATAGGAAGCAGATCAACAAGTTACTATGGGGTCATTAGATAACACTTTTTAGCATTTTGCCTCTCACCAACATATTGAAAATATTTCAGGTTTTTGATCCTCCAGTGGACTGTTACTGAAATCTTGGTACCTACTTGTCTTTAAGAAATCCTTGCAGTTAACCATCCTATTTTTCTCAGAAGACAGAATAACTGATGAAATTTCACAATTGTGCCTGACCTACCTACTGATCACTTAATTCAAAAAATTATCATTTGCATCCCTGAATAATAATTCAAAATTATTCAAATATTGCTTGCTGTGATCTATTGTTAGTTTTGATCAAATAATTCCTTTCACAAACCAAATACCATGCCTTCTGTTCTAACTGTGTATTAACCCCCTGAAAATGGGTTAATGCTCAACATACAACAGCCAACTACTACTTATGATAAGTTTTCTTATTTTAGAGACAGTTGGAAATAACTGTTAGTTCCCTCCAAGGTAACAGAAAATAGAAATAGACCACCAAATCCTCCCCTCCATCAACCTCCCTATTATTCTCCACCCTCTCCCCCTCCTCCCTAATCTCCTCCCCCCACTCCTCCCCCTCCTCCCCCTCCATGGATCCCATGGAGCTTCGCCGTGTTTTCCAAATGTTTGATCGGAATGGCGATGGCCGCATCACCAAACAAGAGCTCTCCCATTCCCTCTGCAAGCTCGGCATTGACATTCCCGACCTTGAGCTCGCTGCCATGATCGACAAGATCGACATCAACGGTGATGGCTGTGTCGATGTGGATGAATTTGGTGCATTGTACCAGACCATAATGGATGAGCGAGATGAGGAGGAGGATGAGGAGGAGGACATGAAGGAGGCATTCAATGTCTTCGACCAGAATGGCGATGGCTTCATCACCGTCGACGAGCTACGGTCAGTGCTCTCTTCTCTTGGACTCAAACAAGGCCGGACGGTGGAGGATTGCCGGAGAATGATCATGAAGGTGGATGTTGATGGTGATGGAATGGTGAACTTTAAGGAGTTCAGGCAAATGATGAGAGGTGGAGGCTTTTCAGCCAGCTTGAATGAATGATATATATATATATATATATATATTTCATGCATGGGGGGTAGGAGGAGGCAGCAGACAAGAAAGGAGAAAAAAAAAAAATAAACCACCACATTTTTCCTTTAAATTTTAATTGTAGGAATAATTATTGTTGTTATTGTTATGGGGTACTTTCATTGCTGATTGTTAATGAATGTTATCTCTTGTATATCATTCTACTTTTTCTCACCGGTGAATTTGGTTTTTAAAAGGGAAAAAAATTTATTTTACGGAGATGTAATCAATAAATTCATCCACTTCAAAATTAAGATAAATATTTTTATATCTCAAAAATCAAGCTTGATAAATTCATACAATTTTCAGTTAAACAATAATTTATTTTTTTTTATAATTGTATTTATTAAAAAAGTGAAAATTTAAAATTATTAACAAATTCCTTTTGAATATATAAGATCCGATAAGGATCCGATAAGGCGTGACCTTGTGTTTTATTATGATCCCGCGAAATCCCGCGTTGTTTTCGATCGCCATGGAATAGCTTGGCTTCGAGCTTGAGCTTGAGCTTGATCTTGAGCTTTTCAAGAAGAAGCATGGCAAGCAGGCTGTTCTCGTTCCAGAAGTTGAGAAGAGCTCCGTTTTTTCTTCTCCTCCGTTCCATCTCTGCAACTGCTCGCCATTTTCCGAGGTATGTTGTGAACGCCCACACCCTTCTCTTGTTTCATTAGTGATCTTTTTGTCTCTAATTTTATGCTTGTTTTTGGTTTATGAACAATGTTTTGTACTAATTGGAGTGGGATTCGTGTAGATTATTTGTCGGAACTCCATTTTTTGCTTGAAAGTTTGGTTTTTTTGAGCCGGCTTATTGTTGTGATTTTTGTGGATTTACATGTAAAAATGGTGTTTTTGTTAGGTTTAGAGTTGAAAGTGTTTATTTGGTGTAGAGATTTTGCTTTGAGTTTGTTGATCTTGTTTGTGTTTGATAATGAGCATGAGGTGTTTGATAAAATTACCACTTCAAGCTTATATTTATATTTTTAACTGAAAAAAAATGCTTTCATGGTTGCACGGAAATAATATGTGATAAATACAAGATGTTCTTGAAGAAAATCTACTTGTTTTGTGTTTCACTTTGGTTTTTTGTATGCGTAGAGTCTGTTGTGTTCTGTTGCCTAATTTGTTGACTCCTGTGTTTCTACTTACTAATGTGTCTAATCTATTCTTGAGGAATTTTGAGTTCAATTTTATTTTTATAAGGGAATGCATTTTAAGCAATGTGGTATAATCTATTGTTTTCTCTCTTTTCCCCCCGAATAGTAGTTTTGATTCTTTTGGCAAAATTCAAAATCAAAGACTCGGTTGTGAGCTTGAGCTTTTCAGTAGTAAAGTGAGGTATGGATGGTGCTATGGTTTTCATACAAGCCAGCATCTTAGCAATATAGATGATGATGTGGTGGAGACTCAAAAGAGTTTTGGGGATCAAATATCTGTAGATGATAATGGCCAGCCAAAAATGAAAAGGAAGAAGTTAAAAGGAAAAAGGGCAGTTGTAAGGTGGTTGAAGTTCTTCAGATGGAAGAAGAAAAAGGCGTTCGAAAGAATGACTGCAGAGGAGAAAATTCTTTATAAATTGAAGAAAGTGAGTTCCTTATTTTCCCTTCTTTGAATTGCATCCTTTGGTCTGCGAGTATTAGCACTTAAAATGGCAATTTTTGTGGAAAATTACAAATGCCTTTTATCATGCATGTGTCACAAATCTTCATGTGCTGGTTGATGAACGCATGCAAACAAAACAAGAGACACTATTTACATATTTTTGGTCTAAGGCATTGCTGTATCATACAAGATTTTCTCTCCATACTCTGTCAATTTACTTGTTTGCATCTTATCCAAGGGGAAAAAAGAATTCTATTTATATATATATGTATATGTATATGTATATGTATATGTATTTATATGTCTGTGTTTCTTTCTCAAAATTCCTTGTTATATTCACAAAGCTTTCTGTGTAATAGGAATTTATAGAATCTCTCATTTGAAGGTCAGGTTAGATCTTTCTTTCATTTTTTTTATTTGGTACCGCTGAAATCTTTAAGGTTATTCATCACAATTGACCCTGTTGATTTGATGAAAAAGGCCCGAAGAAAGGAAAATCGAATTGTTGAGGCATTGAAGAAAATTGAACCTGCCGATTCATCAGAAACTACCCATGATCCAGAAATACTTACACCAGAAGAGCATTTTCACTTCCTCAAGATGGGCCACAAAAGCAAGAACTATGTGCCGGTGGGAAGGCGTGGGATTTTCCAGGGTGTGATCCTAAATATGCATTTGCATTGGAAGAAACATCAAACCTTGAAGGTTGTAGTGAAGACATTCACTGCTGATGAAGTTCGTGAGATTGCTGCAGAATTGGCAAGATTAAGTGGTGGAATTGTGCTTGATATTGTTGAAGGGAATACAATTATCATGTACAGGGGAAGGAACTACTCACAACCACCAACAGAAATAATGTCACCAAAGGTTACACTTACAAGGAAGAAGGTATGGCCTACTTCTTTATCAAGAAAATCTAAGCTAAAAGATGCTCTTCTTATTGGGAGCTTCTGATATAGTACGCCGTTATTTATAAGAATTCTAGGAAGAATTGATAAAGACACCTACCATAGACTAGTTCTCTTTCATATATTTAGTTTCCAACATTTTGTTCGAACCAAGATTTTGGTTGATATCGAAGACCTTAAACTTCAGAATGGTGCTTGATTTGCCTATTCTGTGAGAATTTGTTTCCTCGGACCGTAACTAGACTAAAATTGTTTCAGTTCTAGCACAAAAACATATACCCTTATTTCCGGCGAACCTATTTATACTGTATCCTTCCGTATTTACCATATCAGTTGTTTCCTCACGCATCTATAGCATTATGTTTAATCCATTTTATGAAAATTGCACTTCCATATCACGCTCTAATCCTTTTTATTGTCATTCTTTTACATTTAAACTACTGTCTAAAGCATTTCTTTTGAAGAAAGTTTACCGGCATTGCTGCTAATATTCAACCTTTGTTTTTAACTCAGGCACTAGACAAATCCAAGCATAGAGATTCACTTCGAGCAGTCCGAAAGTTCATACCAAAACTTGAGCAGGACCTTGAAAACCTTCATACGCAAATGACAGCATCAAGGGAAGCCGAACTTTGTCCTGTAACCAATGAAGAAACAACCGAAGCTGTTTTTGATAGACTAATTGCTGAAACTCAATCAGAAGGCATTGAACTTAGAAAGACAAAAGTTGGCGACGATGAGCTTCATGAATCTAATGAGGATTCAACAATGGTGCGAAGATCATGGTCAGATTCTGAAGACTTGTCTGATATTTTTTCAACTGACTCCGATATGGATTCGGAGGAAAAAAAGATGGATAAGTCTCCATTGTTCTTAGATCAATTTGAGAAGTTCCCATCAGAGAATGCCGCATGTTCAGAGAGTTTTGAAGATCATCTTCGGCAAATTGCTGCTTCTAGGAAAAATAATTCATCTGGAAAAGATGTACAATTTGCCGAACTCGATGAAATTGACAAGATTTTCTTAAGAGCTGGATCATTGTTGAAGAGAAGAAAATAGTTTGTAAATTTAAGATCTTGTGTTTGACTTGCATGAAAATTATTCATGTTTTTGTATCATGTTCAAGTCTCCCCATCTTTTGAGTCACAGGTTTTTATTTTTATTTTTGTATAATTGTATATATATATATATATATATATATATATATATATATATATTTCCTTTTAAAAATCTGGATTTACTATCAGACAATAATATTCTTTTAATAAAATCTCTGTAAAAATAAAATAATATATATTATCAGGAAGGCGCCACATTTTCTCTGATAAAATGTAAACATAAATTTTTATGGTAGCCTAAATGAAAAAAAAAATGGATGGGAATTTTTTTGAAAGTTTCAGGATGATAATCATATTTTGAAATTATTTTAGTACTTTTTAAGCTTATTTTTAAAAATATATCCAAAACATTCTTATTTTTACAAAATTATCTTTTTATTTTTTTTTAATATATTTTTTCCATCTTTATCTTCATTTTCCCAGGAAACTCGTCGCTATGGCGAGTTCAGCAACAATAGAGAAGGTTGAAGGTCACTAAATAAGTGCAAAATAATAAGTTTATGAAAAGTATAATTAAATTAAAAAAAATTAAATTAAAAGGGTTGTGCTTTTGAAATCCTTGTGATGTCCTTTGCAAGGATCTTAAACAAGCCTTTTTTAAATTAGAAAATGAATCTTATTGAGATAGCAAATATATTTTTTTTGGATAGAGTTAATACATATGATTTTTTATTTTTATTTTTATTTTTTGATAAAAGTGACACTGCCCTATAATAGAGTGTTAAGGGACAGATAAGTATAGAGGTGCACCAGATATGGTGGCTTAACGACCCCCTAGAGATTTATTAACTTGGCTAAATGTCACATGAGGCAATCAGATTCCTATCATGTGCACACCCAAAAAATATTTTAGGAACCAAACCAAATTAATAAATCCCCCTGCCTTGCAACCCTAGAGGAAAGAGAAACGGTATCCACCCATGGGAACCCATAAATAGTAAATAAACAGTACTGTTACAATATTTATACAGTAGTATCTACAGTATATGCACAATATTATAACAGTACTATTGATCCTGGTATTTGACCCTAGGTTAGGTCATTCACTATCCAAGTAGCATACCACTATACAGTACATATGATTTCCACGAAATTTTTTTTTTTTTTAAATATGGATGAATGCACGCGAGGAGCTGAACTCTACACTAATTTTTTTTTAAATAAATATAGCAAATCAAGGGCACTCATGAGAGACCTGAGCTCTATAATACGTGTACAATTGTACCTTCATATGCGTGAGATGGGGTTCAAATCTGGCTTCTCCATCTTTTATATAGGGGACTTGGTGGGTGTATAAGTAAAATTATAAATGCACATAAATTATATATATAAATATTTTAAATAAACATAAATTTATTTTTTATACGAGCACACTAAATGCGCAAATATAACAATAATGAAAAGAAAATCTTTTCTATGAATTATGCAAAACCAACAAAATGGTAAAACAAGTACAACATCAGTTGATAACTCAACCAAAGGTGGCGCAGTCAAACCATCAATTACATGCTATGTACTCAAGATCTCATGCGTGCGCCGTTACACCCGCTTATCAACGTGTCACTCTCCAACTGGCACAAAACCCGTACATTAAATAACCCACACCCAATCCTCATCCAACACGTGTCCTATCTCAGAATCCCCACCTCCTCAGCGAAAACGGCGGCAGCTCCATCTCCTGTCCCTTCACCTATCCAGACAAGACTATACTCCTGATCCTCCCGTCCATTCCCTCCATCCAACGGTCAGTATTCCCCCACCCTTTGTCCTTTCCCTTTTCTCCTTGAAAAATGAGCTCTGGTGTAGTTTGATATCCTAATTGGGATTGCATGCTGACTTGACGTACTATATATACATATATACACTCTTTCTAATATATATATATATATATATAGAATGTCATAGATAAGAAATTACTAACAAAAAAAGAGATGGCAGAGAAGAAAGCTCAAGTAGTGGTACTGGTGGTGATGGTGCAGTTGGAGGAGAAGACTCAAATGGGAACCACATCTTCGTTTCCTAATTCTCCAAAGCATACCACTAAACCATGTTGGTCTTTTCTTCTCTATATTTAGCACTCTTGTACCAATACTGCATGCATGCTTGTTTGCTTGATCTTTTTCTTTTTTCCAAACTTAGATATGAATCCATTTGGATCTCTTGTACAGTGGGTTATAGAGTTAAGATGAAGATGGCGATGGGCGTGCGGTGTCGGCACCGCCGTGGACGTGCATGGAGGAGAGAAGGAAGGAGAGGAAGTGGGGTCTTGTCACCGGTGGTGAGAGGTGAGTGCAATCTACGTAGTGAGTGGGTGTTGATCTCGAGGCGATCTTGCGGTGTTTTCACGTGCATGGTAGTTTTGTTACTTATTAAGGAGGGTGGCAAGGTTGCGTGGTTGCCCGGTGAGTCCGCATGGATTTAATGCACCTTCAATTCTCCTCCACCACCTTCTCCTTCTCCACTTTCATCATGCTCTTCTTCATCTCTCTCAGGTCCTCGTGATTCGTGTTCTATCATGATCAGCTCTGCTCGCCCTAGGATTCTTCTTGTTGATGATGCAGAGATCAATAGGGTTTGTTTACCTGTGTTCTATATATACATGTATGTATGTATGTATGTTATATGTTTGGATGTGTGGGTGTGTGAAGTGTAGGTGGTGGTGAGGAGGATGGCCATGGAGTTGAAGATAGGAATGGAGGAAGCTGAGAATGGGAAGGAGGCTGTGGACTTGTTGAGAAGTGGGAAGTGTTATGATCTTATTCTTATGGATAAGGACATGCCTGTCATGGATGGTCATGAAGTGAGTGTTTTAACTTGTGATTTAACTTGTTTGTATATATGTGTATATATGTTATGATTTTTTTATGATTAATTTATTGAAAATGTGAGGTTTTTAGGCAACAAGGCAGTTGAGGTCACTGGGAGTGAGAAGTCCTATAGTTGCATTGTCAGGGAATGGGTTGCCTTCTGATAGGGATCTCTTCTTTCAGGCTGGTGCTGATGAATTTCAAGTTAAGGTATAGTTTATAATTTATATTGTGTTAGTTGATCATCTTGTGTGATTAAGTTTATTGTTATGAGTTTTATGAGGTTGATGTTGGTGCAAATGTAGCCTCTTTCAAAGGCACAACTGGTGGGACTTCTTGCAAGGTTTGGAGTACTTGAAAGAGATTGCTCTTGATGGAGGATTTTAGACACTGTTTCGTTAATTTATTTTTGAGGAACTGACTGGTTTTACAGTGAACAAACAAGATAATTAAGATCATCAGAACTCAAGACTCTGTACTGTTTAGGCTTTCAAACCTCTTGTTTAGTTTTGGTTTTTGTTTTTGTTTTTTGTTTTTTTTTTTTTGTATATTTTGAATGGATGTACTTAGTTTTGTGTTAATTAACAGTGGAATATCTGATACAAAATCTTTGATATTATTGTTTTTTCCTCTCTTGATTCCTTGTCCCTTCAACTATTATTTAGGGACAAGGCAATGCATCAAGGCTCAATCAGAAAGGCCATTTTAAAACCTCCTAAAAAAGGATGACATTATTAAGTGGTATGTTATCTTAACAATTATATTGCAGCAGTTCAATCTCATTTGAACACTATCTCTTGAGTTGTCACATGTATTGTTTTGTGAAATTTACACCTTTTTAATTTGATCATCAACAAACATATTGCAGTAATAGTGCTATTTATAAATTGCAAAAAGTTAATAAATTCAAAGAGCTAGCATTTAAAGAGTGATTTATAATATTATTAAATCATGAAACCTTCATAAAAGACAATAAACAAAGCCAGAAGCAAAAACATCCCAAGCTTTTTTTTTTTCTTTAAATAAAAAAGTAAAACACCCTCATGAAAATATCACTTGCAACCATGCATGATGCCAGGCCGTAGCCCGACACAGTTTTAGCCCATATAGAGGCTGGGCCCTGACATTAATTTTTTCTTCTTAAATATAAAATTTTAAAAAAATAAAGTAAATGCAAAAAAATTAAATTCTTGAAAAATGAAAATAAATATTATTGTGCCAACCGGTTCGCGGTTCAACCGGTTCGACCGGCCGGTTCAATGCTTTCTATTTTTAATTTTTTTTAAATAAATAAACTTTAAAAAATAATAATAAAATTTCATAAAATTATAAAAAAAAATTCAGAAAAATCAGAAAAATGGGGGAAAAAATAGAAATTTAATAAATATAACTATGAAATTAAAATTTTATTTCTTTTACTAGCTCACAAGTCACAAATCACAAGTCCTCCATGAATTTTATTTATAAAATATAAGTATATAACTACAAGTCTACACTCTATAAGACTCAAGACAAGACTACATTAAAAAACAAGACCAACAAGTAACAAACAAGCCCACCACTACCACAAGGCACAAGCTTGAAGAATTCACAACTTTCACTTCTATATAAAATTTAATTTCTCAACATGAACATACATAGTTATATACAAAAATACTACAAATCTACAAAGTACAAATAACAAAGCACCAAACAAGGCCACAAGTATCAATTGATTCAATTCACAACTTCAACATAATAAAATTCAAATTTTCCAATATTAATACAACAAATTTTCTAATATTAATATAACATGAACCATCAAATAAATTCAAAGTTCAATTTTTTTTTTAAAAAAAAACGGTCGGTCCGGTTGAACAGGTTCACCGGTTCCCGGTCCGACAACGGTTCATAGCCGGTTCAATTAGAACCCGGTTCAATTAGAACCCGGTTCAATATATACAAATGAACCAGACTGGTGGCCGGTTCTCGGTTCAACCGGTTCAACCGGCCGGTCCAGTCCGATTTTTAAATCCTTGTGAAAAACTATTTAACCATTGTAAAATTGTAGTATTATATAGTAAAAAATCTTGGAAAAAATACCATTGGGACATTCTGAATAAGTCTTAAAATTTAACCATTGTTCAAGCTTGGTTTGTTACTATTTAATTGAACTCGAGCTCGAGCTGAGCTTTCTTCGAGCTTCATTTTTCATGTTCAAGTTTGGCTTGTTACTATTTTAACCGAACTTGAGCTCTAACTGAACTTATTTTGAGCTACATGCTCAAGCTCAACTTGTTAAAAAAATTCAAAGCTTAGATTTAGCTCGTTAGCTTGATTAAAACTTATTTAATGAATCATTATCAAGTGTGACTCAAGTCGATTTGAGTTTGAGTATCATTTTAGTAAAAGAATAATTTAAGCTTGTTTATGGAATCATTGAGGTTTGAGATCAAGCATGTTGAAATCTTCATTATATAAGTTAACAAATAATTAAAATAAACATTGTGATGTAACTATCTATAAATATTTTTTTTTGTAATATTATTAACGATTCGGTAAATAAGTTTGTTCATGACACTATAAATGATTATATTAATGATTGTTACAAATAAAATTATAAATGATACTATAAATGAGCTTTTAATTATACAATAAACGAGTTAATCACAAGATTTAATGAGCCGAGTTTGATGGTGTTCAAGCTTGACTCGTTTATCTTACAAGCTCATTTAACTTAATGAACTAGTTGACCCGAGCTTTTAATGAGCTGAGTCTTCAATTAGTAGTTTAGAGCCATATATGTGTGACTCAAATTGATAACAATGACATAGTCACATATACACCTTAATACATATACATATATATATATATATACATATACATATATATATATATATATATATATTATAAACAAGCTTGTTCACGAGCTTGTTCGCGAGCTAAAATGAGCCAAGCTCTCGGCTGCTGAAGCTTGGCTCATTTATTAATCGAGCTTGAAAATAATGTTCAAGGTTGGCTCGTTTACTATATGAGCTGAACATGAAAGAGCCTTTATCGAGCTGAACACCAAGTCACTCACGAACGGCTCGGCTCAAATACACCCCTACTCCTAATGGCTAAAATAATTTTATTATTTTACAAATCATTTTTATTTACTTATATTTTGTATGATCAATATTGCATTTAAAGAGAGAAGATTTAATTGAATATATAATGCATAATACCTGTCTCGTGGGATTTATTTTTCTCAATGTCCTTTTGTCATGATTTGGACCTCAATTCTATTTTATTTTATTTTAAATATTTGATGAAATACAAGTGTCTAGTTGCTTAATTATTATTGCGGTAATTATAATTTTTTTAAAAAATAAAAAATAATATAATTTTATATATTGACTGTTTTTTGGTTGCATCTCGGCCTTCGTCTTTTATGATGTTACTGTTTACTTTATTTATTAATTTATTTGTAAAAAAATGTAGTTAAATAGAGATTAATGATCATAAACCACGTGTGTGTGTGTGTGTGTGTGTGTGTGTGTGTATGTGTGTGTGTGTGTGTGTGTGTGTGAGAATGATTTTGAAAATTAAAATAAACCATTAGCTTTTTTGTTCTTTGGTGTTCTCATCTGTTCTATACTCCGTTTTATTCTTAATTTAATACATATGATTTTTGTAAAAAAAAAAATCAGCAGCCCTAATTATTGGACCATTTGTTGTCAAGTCAAGCCATGCATTAATGGCCGTCCGTCAAAGAAAACATTTGGAAAGTTTAAAAGATAAAATGTCAAATATATAACATGCAATGTCATAACATTTCTTCAATTAATGCATTACTTATTATCTTAAGATATTGGTACAATATCCTTCACAGGGAAGATTAGATATTAAAGTTATAAAAATAAACATGTACTTTTATATATCTAGATCCACAAGGATATTGATGTACAAGAAGGATAGGTTTTCCTATGCATAAAAGATTTTTGTCATAATTGTTTTATCATATGTATAATTTTGACAATATGCTACGTTATAATATATATATATATATACATATACTACTTTATAAGTATTTTATTTGGGTTTGGGCCAGTGCCCGGAGGTTCGCCTTTATATATTTATGTGAGTTTTTTTTTTAATATAATAGATAAATCACAAAATCTATTATATAGAGAATAGATACATAGAACCGCAATATGAACGAAGAAAACCATTTTTTTTTTTAACCAATCAATGAATGTTAATGCTTGCCCCCATTTTTTAAGAAAAAAAAAATTTAATCATGGTAATAAACCACTGGTAGTCTACCAACCAGCTATGGACAATCAGGACAAGGCACAATTTTGAATTTGTGCACCGAAGTACTGAAATGGCGCTATATATTACAGTAATATTCAAATAGATCTAATGGATCTCCGGTGAGAATTGTTATGTTTTTTTTCCACCAAAATTATATAGTTGAATAGATTAATTATTATGTTGATTTGATTTATAATTTTTTTTTTAAATACAAATGACAGAATTTTCATTATTCCATGTAGCATTTTATCGGGTTAATAAATTTTAAAATATAAATAAATCACCGCATTTATTTTATTTTATTTTTGCAACCTTTTCATTGTGGAGAGGACTTGTCGCTCAAGGCAATAATAATAATGATCATGGGTAACCTAAAGTACTACCCATGGATGGAACTTATTTAGGGTCAAGGGAAAATAATAGGAAGCTGGAAAAAGACCTAACAGTGAAGTACACATAAAAAGCCACGTTTTGCTGCATCCTCTTTAAAATATGGATTATGTATATAGTTAATCTTATGATAAATAGTGGCAATAGATTTATCTTTCTGTCTCAATTATTTTGGGATAATCAATTTATTTTGGGATAATCAATAAGGGCTTGTTTAGCTATAAAATAAAAAAATATAATATAATTTTATTAGGTAGAAAATATAAATAATTATTACAGAAATTATGACATATTTTATTTTTTATAAAATATGTTTGGTTAATAAAATAAAAAAAATTACGGAAACCGGCTAGTTGGCAGCCGGACCGCCAGAGGCTAGCCGGATCACTCTTAGTATATTATTTTTTATGACATAATACTTATATTATGTCATAATCTTATACCCTAAAATAAGTACCCAAATAACTAATATAGTATAATTATTATAAAATATTAAATTATGGCATGTTGTACGGATTATGTCATAATTTTGACCCATCCAAACAGTCCCTAAATGTGTCATTTCACTATATATCAAAGGAGATGGTCACTCCCGAGGGAAAAAAAAAGGAAATTTTAAAAAATTGTTCTTATAGTTTCTCAATTTTATTAAAAAAAAAAAGGAACTATATATATATATATATATATATATATATATATATATATATATATATATATATATTTTAGACTATATAATTTCTTTAGCTAGTTAAAAAAAGAAAAACCATTAAAACCTTTAATGGTGTTAACTCATAGAGGCAAAATGATTTATTTATTATTAAAAAACACAATTTTCAACATAATTTTATTTTTTTTTTGGAATTTTAATTTTTGCTTTATATATTAGAATTTTGTGAGAAATTAATAGATTAAAAAAAAATTTATGTCAAATAAGACGGATTTTAAATAAATTGATCATTTTGTCCCTGTGAGTTAACGCCATTAAAAGTTTGTTAATAGTTTTTCTTCTTTTTACTAACGTTTGAAAATGAAAAAAAAACTTGCTTTGTTAAAACAAAACTAATTTTTTTTTTTTTTTACAAAACTGAGCAACCATAACATTTATTTTTGAAATTTTCCAAAACAAAAACAATAACAGCTGATATTTATGTTTTTATTGCTGTTGTATATTTTTAGTGATGAATATTTAATTTACTACTAAATCCTTGGTTGTAACAGATGCGTACGTCTAATTATGGTTAGTACTAAATTTTTTTTTATACAAAATACTTATGGAGACGGACAAATTTGGCGCGTGGTATAAACTAGTGGACTTTTATTGCCATAGATCTTAAAAAAGACAGAAAAATGGGGTCGTATTTGTACATGCATAAACTGTTGATTACTATTTAAGATTTTTTTTTTCTTTTTTTTTAAAGTGGATAAACCACACTTGCATTAGAAGAAGAAAAAGTACAAAAATAATAAAACAGACAACTCTACTAGAAGTGGAAACAAAAGCACACAACAAGGGTAACAAACACTAGGAGACAAGGCAGCACACTGATACACAAGAAGGGGGAGAGAGGGACTCCTCCAAGACACAGCAGCATATCAGGAGAACAACTAGCCGGAAAACTCGTCGTGTCTGTCGAGATCCAGCTCCTCACATGGGAGGCTCGAAAACTGGATACATCGCCGAACCGCAGTAATAGACTCCTCAAGCTTGAGCATCTCTCTAGCCAGAACCACTATAATCCAAGAGAGGTACATGTAATAAATTTTCAGAAATAAAGAAGGCAAAGAAATAAACACAGAACTGAAAACAAAGTTATTTCTAGCAAGCCAAATTTGCCACAAAACCACTCTCACAACCAAAGAGCAGGACAGTTTGAGACAAGGGCTAAGCTCTAGATACCACGGTCCCCATAAGTCCAAGCAGGACAAGGGGGCACGTGAGAAAGAAAAAAGGAGAGCAAGGTGGTCCCAGATGTCTTTAGCCATAGGGCACCTGAAAAATAGGTGATCAATCAACTCAATATCAGAGCAACACAGAAAGCAGGTTGACGTAGGGAGTTTGTTGCATCTACCGGCGAAAAGGGTGTCAAGCGTGAGAATCTTCCTGTCCCAGACCATCCATGTGAAAACAACTATTTTCCGTGGAACGAAACGCTTGAAGATCACCAGGGTGATACTATATCTCAACCCCCTGTCGATAAGGAATTTATAGAAAGACTTCATCGAGAAAGATCCATCAGAAGTTAACTTCCAAGTTTTATGATCCGGAATATCCCCAATCACAGAGGTGATTTTGGAGCTCTCATTCAAGAGAGGATCTCCCCTCATAGCAGCAGAGGGAAAGTCCAAGAGCATATCCCTAATCGTCGCGAATGAGGAAGTAGTCGAAAGGAAATCTTCCCACCAGCGGGATTTAGGAGCTTTCCAGTTATACCAATTATCTAACCAGAAAAGCATGGAGTTACCGTTCCCAACAGAGGAGTGAATACATGCTTTAAAAGCCTCCAGTGATGGGAAGAGGCCTTTCCAGAAGAAGGAGCAACGACGGTTGCGGGGTAACCAGAGGTTCCACCTAGGGTGCTGACGGAAGTAGTTAAAAAGGTCAGGAGCCAAACCACACCACGAATCGTCCTTCAAAACTTTCCACCACCATTTCCCAAGAAGAGCACAATTGAATTCCTCAAGGTTAATGATACCCAGCGACCTTGGTCACGGGGAAGGCACAACCTATGCCAATTGACCAAGCGACATCTGGGCCAGTCAATATCAAGGCCTCTCCAAAGAAAATCTCTTCTAAGTCGGTTAATACAGTTGACTACCCACTTAGGCAGACGGAAGATCGACACCCAGTACGTGGCAAGGCAGTAAGGACAGAGTTAATAAGGGTGAGCCTGTCCCCAAGAGACAGGAAGTTCGCCTTCCAAGAGGTAAGCCTTGATTTAACTTTGAGAATAAGAACCTCCCAGTCTTGTCTACGCGGCCTTTGACCAGCAATCGGGACACCCAGGTAAGTGAACGGGAGAGCGCTATCAGCACAATTCAGAGTGGCTAGAGCAGAATGGCTGGGCAAGGAGTTAAGACCGGTAAAGAGCAAACTTGTTTTATTGTGGTTAATAGCCAAGCCAGAGATACCTTCGAAGATAAAAAGGATTAACTTAATAATTCTAAGGTCCTCCGACCTAGCAATAATTTAGAATTCAATAAATATAATTTCCTCAATGATTTTCATATTTTTAACTATAAATTAACATCAATAAATATAATAGTCATACACATAGTATTTATAAGCACTAAGAAAAATTCATAAATATGTTAATAACAATAAAATTGACAAACATTTATATAAAAACTCAACATTTGTATCCAAAAATAAATTAACATCACGAAATATATATATATATATTTATAAAAATGATAGGCTGAGCTCCACTGAAAAACTTTAAAAAAAAACTAATATGAAAACATATTTCAGATAATAATAAAAAAATTAGACTAATCATAAGAACATATTTTAGTTTGATCAAAACTGGAAAAAATTGATTGAATTTGGAGTGGATTTCTAGTGTAGAATTAGAGGACTTCAGAGAAGCTTTGCATGCGCTGATTGAAGAGTTTCGCAACATCCATTAGAGAAATCTTATGAGGAAAAATAAGTAAATGTGATGAAAATTTTGTTACGCCATGAAAAGACAAACATAATTTAGATATAATTGATTTTACTTGCCAAAGGGTATGATAGAAAGGAAGTGGTGCAAATCATTTAAAAAATCTTGAGTTTAAGTCTGTTAAATGTAATGATGTGGTAATGAGTCTCGATTGTTGGTGTGGGTTTACAAACTCACTCTCTATGTCGTTGGGTAAAGATGCATATGCTAGATGTTTAATTTTTGATCCGTGCGTGCACCGCTGATAGCGCTTGTCATGTATGTAAAAAAACATTTATCTTTATTTGATAAGAAGATAGGGTCGTCTTTCTTTGATCAATAATTGCAGCTAATTTAGAAAACAATTCATTTAAATTGTCAAACAAGTTGTATTATTCAACAAGTCATCAAATTCCAAGACCGTGTTCTTAACTGCCCCAACTGAATCAATAAAGGACAGTATTAAATTAAACCTTCCAGTTTGATCAACTGATCAAATCATGAATCAACAAAGAAAGATCAAATTAAGAGTACGTGCACAAGAAATTTCATTAATTTCCCATCTATAAATACCCACTCATTTATCCTGAAATTCAACACAAATTAAGAACTACAAGCCATGCAGCAGTTTAGTCTCCTTCAAGCTCTTCTCATCGCCGGAGCTCTCTCCGGTCTCCTCGGCCGCTTCATCGTAGCTCAAAACTGCGGCTGCAGCTCAGACCTGTGCTGCAGCCAGTACGGTTACTGTGGCAGCGGCAACGAGTACTGCGGCGAAGGGTGTCAACAAGGGCCTTGCTTTGGCAATAACGGCGGTGGGGGTGGAGGTGGAGCTGTTGATGATATTGTAACTACGGCGTTCTTTGACGGAATTGCGTCTCAGGCAGCGGACGGTTGTGCCGGGAAGGGATTCTATACTCGCGATGCGTTCCTTTCGGCTGCTGTGTCGTTCCCGGACTTTGGCAACACAGGCAGCGACGATGTCAAGAAGAGGGAGATCGCTGCTTTCTTCGCTCATGCCACCCATGAGACTGGACGTAGGTTCATTTATAGATTGCTAACTAATTTTCTACGTACTTTTCATGCATGGATGCATCTTTGAATGTGTTTATTATTGAGGAGTTTTGGTTGACTTTAAGTACGTTAAAACTTTAATTAGCTTATGGATAGAAAATGAAGTGCATTTTGATAAATAATTAAAACTGACTCCATTTGCTAGTTGATCGACCAGGTGGAAAAATTTGAATATATATGTCATAGACTAGTGAAAATAACTTCTGTGCCCAGTATAGTTAATTAAATGCTTATATATCTTTGAGTACGTCTCAGATCTATATATTTACCATGCATGGGTTTTCATGCATGAAACTTCTCTCCTCTATAAATATCTCGTTTATGAAATAAATGTTTTTGGGAAAGAAAAAAAAACTAATATAAATAATATTATATTAATTATATTAGTTAATATTATAATGATAACTAATATAAACATTATTATTATATTATCATTATTGATTAATATAATTAAATAATATAATAATATTAACTAATATAATTAATCTAATAATTATTATAATTAATAATATTATTAATAATATTAATTGATATAATAATATTAATAATGATATTAATTAATATAACAATATTAATTAGTATAATTAAATAATATAATAATACTAATTAATAGTATTATATTATTAATTAATCAAATATCTTGTAATTTTTATAAATGAATATGGGCATTTTGTTCAATAAAAAAATATTGGTACCCAAAACCTCTCCAACCTCCAATTTGGACGGGTTGAGAAATGAGAGAAAAGTGGAGGTTTTGAAACCTCCATTAACCCCTCTCAATCCTTACCTTCCCCTAAAACCTCCTACTCAAGCATGGGTTTTTAAAAACCCTTCCCTTATTTTACCTTCAAAATCCTTCATCCAAATAAATCCTAAAACTTAAGTGAAATTTATATATCTTTACAGTTTATCTAAATTAAAGAAGTAGATGAGCAAAATGAAGATATATATTCCAAAGAAAAGTACTGACTGTTGTTTGTTCTGGTTCACAGACTTCTGCTACATTGAAGAAATAAACGGAGCAAACAATAACTATTGCCAGGCCAGCCAACAATATCCATGCAATCCTGACAAGAAGTACTTCGGTCGTGGCCCACTTCAGTTGTCCTGGAACTACAACTACATCCCCTGCGGCCAGGCTATCGGTTTCGACGGCCTGAACTCGCCGGAGACGGTGGCCAATGACAAGGTCAAATCCTTCAAGAGTGCTTTGTGGTTTTGGACTGATAGAGGGGTGCATAATGCCATAACTTCCGGCCAGGGCTTTGGAGCCACCATCAGAATCATCAATGGAGCTCTTGAGTGTGACGGCCACAACCCAGACCAGATGAATGCTCGTGTGGGGTATTATCAAGACTATTGCAACCAGCTTGGTGTATCTCCTGGAGATAATCTCACTTGTTAATTAGAACGTTAATTATAGTTTTATAATTAAGTGCATCCATCCATGCATGCATGCAACTTATAATAAATAACTGTGGAATAATATGAATGTTTGTGTGTGGCTCAAATTAATCAAGTACTATTAATGAATAAATAAAATTGGATGTGCATGTTGAAAATTGCGAGCCCTAGTTGTCGTTTGAGTTATGATTTTTTTAATAAAGTACTGAATTGTTGAGTTGTTGGGAAATTTTATTTGATATTTTTTTTATTCTAATCATAATTAATTGTTATGGATGTATATAAGAAATTAGCTTTTGTGATCGTAGGTGAAAAAACAAAAATGTTTCCATGTACGTCTAAAAACCTTTAATTCATGGAACTCTAATAATTTTTGTGCAAGACCTTTTTTTGGTCCACATGTCTGTTTCTTGAGCATCTCATCAATTTTCAGCATTAAAAAACTTATCTTTAGAAATATACATATAGGCTATATAGCATGAGGTTGATTTGGGACCTTTCAAAACAAAATAGAAAAATATATATAGTCATATAAATACAAATAAAAACCCTCACTAAAAGATGAAAAGCACATAAGAAAACATCTTCTTCTGTATAAACTTTATTTTAAGATTAATCTGATTAATTCATACTGTTTATATTTTTAAATATGGTATCTGTTTACTCATCATAACCTAATTTTAGAGAACTCGCACAATACTCAAATTTAAGCTAACGTACTACTAGAAGATAGACTAAAATTTAATATGATAAACGTAATTTAGTTCATGGCATTATATATATATACTTAATTAAATGTTTTTGACAAACATCTGACACCAAATTACTAAGGGATGAAATGAAATGACAAGGATCAACAATACTGGTATATATCAAGCAGAGATTGGTGATTAACCACCATGTCAATTAGGTCCGTAAATCTACGCAACAAATATATATATAATGATGAGTTTATATATTCATGTATTTTATATCACTTCATACACTCATTCAGCATATAATAGATACGTAAGTGTACGTGCCGATCGCATAATAATAGTATGCGTAAAACAGAGTGTCGGTCCAGAGGGAAGAAAATGAATACTAATAATAATCCTAATTCCGAAAAATAGCCTAAAGGACAAAATGTTGTGTAAGTAAAAAGCGAAGACAAGAAAAACTGTAAAAACAAGAAAGAAATCAAGGGAAGAAACGATGTCCGGGCATAACAACCCTCTAGGGTTATAAGTACAGAATAAAGGTTGTCTAAGTATGCAATTCTGTTTAAATTGAAAGGTTTTCAGAATTATACTAAACCCAGATTTCTCAGGCGAAAAATAATTGAATAAGTTCAAAACTGATACAGACATCCACACAATCGCATTAACATTCTATGAAACCCCACTATGAGCTAATGACAATCTTTTAAGTGGATAATTTCCTCCATATATAGAGAGAGATTACCCATAATCCGAATACAAAGTAGAGATGAGATTTCTCCAAATATCTACTTCACATGATTGTAAAAAACACGGAGATTTTCACTAATTCACTTGGAAGAATTGAGGGAGATGGAGTCTCTAAAGTACCCTAACCAGAGACTTACTTACAATCCCCTCGAATTGCGGCATGTCTATGCAAGGTGGGAATTTCTTCTCATCACAAAGCACATCAAATTTATAAAAACTAGGAGGAGCTCACCACAATAGCAATCATTCAATAAAAAACATGCAATTGGATTCAAATAGAAATGATTGATATTAATATAACAAATAAAGTATCAAAGATCCAACAACCAATGTCAATGAAATAAACCCTAGAGTTCAACTATGCGCAAACATCTACAATGGAGGCTAAGCATTCAAGGCACAAGTAATAGGAGGAAACATGGAAAAAAAAATGAAAATCCTTTTCTCAATCGTGCCGATGGAGGATCGACGGATAAGCCTAAACAAACTTCCACGCATGCCGCCAAGGTGAGTTTCACGGGTACGATCTCCAATCCCATTTAATGTGGATCCAAATCTTCCTTGAAATAGCTCCTTCTTAATCGTGCCGACGGAGGATGGTTTCCTTTCTTCCATAACTTCGCCTCCAAGGATCACCCAAAAGAAAAAACCAAGAATGCCCTAAAAAAATCCTCATAAGTTCTATTTATACCCGACTGCTTACGAGCTGCTTATGAGAGTAAAGACTTGGACGTAATGGAGCTGGAAAAGATTGTTGTGAGCCTTACATGAACACTTATAGCTTTAAGCCTTGTCTGTAAGGTTTTCTGTTTGTGTTACAGTCTAGGTTACAGTCGTAAGTACTAGACCATAAGCTTCACTGTGATGCTTCTTGTGACCGCCCTTATGGGCGTATGCTGTGGTCTTAAATTCCTTTGGATGGTTCTTACAGTTATCTTTACGGGTGTAATCCTTGCTCGTAAGGTCCTCTAATTTGGCTCTAAATCCCTCTTACGGGTATAAATATGCTTGCAAGATTTTCTAGAATATACTTACGACCGTAATGTAGGCCATAAGTAAGGATGACAATTATATCCAAACCCGGCCCAACCAAATCTGACCCGACCCGAGTTTGAAAGGTAAAACCCGGTTTGACCGGGTCTCGGGTAATACCCGACTAATGTAAAACGGGTGCAGGTGCGGGTATGTGAATTCTGATACCTGCCCGATTTGACCGGGTTTCGGGTAATACCCGACTAATGTAAAGTGGGTGCAGGTGCGGGTATGAGAATTCTGATACCCGACCCGACCTCGAACTCGAACTGAAATTCAATTAACAAATATACCCAATTATATATATTTAATTTTTTTTGTTAGGTTTTTTAAATTCCTACTCTATGGTGTTGAATTTGTCTATTTTGTGTTGCCTTGAATGTATATTTTCAATTCCTACTCTATGGTGTTCATTTAAACAAAAAAACTATGATTTTTATTGATATTTTTAATTTTTATTTGATATTTTAATTTTATTTTAAATGTTTTTAAATAGGGTCAAGGCGGGGCGGGTATATTCGCGGTTACCCGATTACCCGTCGGGTGTGGGTATGCGTTGGGGTTTTGAAAACCAGTCGGGTTCGGGTTCGGGTGTAGGGGCGGGGTAGCGGGTTCGGGTACAGGTATGACAAAACCCGCACTCGACCCGATCCGACCGGTTGCTATCCCTAGCTGTAAGCTGCACATAAACCACCCAGTTTGCCTTGTTCTTTTTCAAATGATACCCAAAGAGCTCCAACTTCTTCGTTTAAAGTCTGTAATGCTTCTTGTGGCTCTCTTTCATCTTGAAATACTGTCCTAAGGCTGAGAATGTGAAACACATTGGTTTTAGCATTAAATTCCAAAATATGGTTCTAATACGTATCGAATAAGGTATACAAAATGATATAAAATATATGAATGTTGTACACTCATCAACATATAAGAAATATCATTTTTCAACTACAAATAGCCTCTCATGTATCTTGAAATTCAACGAGTTTCTCGACATTCATTAGAGAAATCATATTGTGAACTCCACCTTTTACAAAAGTTTGTTATTATTTTATATATTTGAATTTAAAATTTTATCCTCAACAATTTTCCTGAATCTTAGTGATATAAATTTATCCCGCAACCCACGGGCAACAATTATTTGATGTTGTTAATTTAAAAATAAATAAATAAATTCTCACAAATTTTATCTCCACTCTTGCCACTTTAGTGTTGCCAGCGGTAACAAGAAGTTCTCTGTGAGCTTGGCCATCAAGCGAAAATCTCAAGTGAGTGAAGTTGTTGATAGCACTTCCCTTCTACTACATATTATTGGTAGCATTAGTGAGTTTTATCAGATCTACATGGATCTATTGTTCTATGATATTTTGGGTATTAGTGATTAAATGTAAGTCATTAACGTGGGAATAGACGGTCTCCAAATAACATTTCAAACATCATTAATTGATCCCGCTATTCTCACTTTAATTGTGTAAACATGGACATTTCAAACATCGTTAATTGATCCCGCTATTCTCACTTTAATTGTGTAAACATGGACATTCAAGATATTGTTTTGGCAAGTCTTGACGTATAATTGATAAAGCCATCCAACTTGCTATAGGCCAGGGGTGCCATAGCCTTTTTGAATTGGTAAAATGACTGTTGTGAGTTGAAATTGAGTGGATTAATAGAAACAGTAGATTATTATTATTATTATTATTATTGGATCGATATGGGCTAACCCAAGCCTATCTCGTACACCCAAACCTAGTCATGTGTTCTTATTGATTTATTCTCTACTTTATTTTAGTAATAATTTTATATAGTCATGAAATCAATTTCCTCATTTATTTTCTTTGATTTAACGATTCTTATTTATTCTTTCGTTGAATTGCTAATCTTAATTTATTATTTTTAAGGATTAATGATGCAAATTGATTCTTTTTTTTTGGATAGTTGATTCTCTCCGTGGCTTTTTTTTTCAAATCATTGGATGATCTCCCATCATAAAAGGACCCAAAAAAACCTAACCCTAGGGTATGACTTTTTCACTTCCTCAACATTCACATCTTCACATTTTCTGAGATTCTTGTTGCTTGAGAAACTTGAACCTTAGTTACACTTGAATGTGCTACGAGATGAGTAGATCTTCCTAGAGGGTTAGTGTATCCTGTCATTAGAGTGAGGCCGTTCCACCCTTCACGGAGGCCAATTCAGTGTTAGAGGTGTGCATAGCCAATTCAGTGTTAGAGCAGTGCTTATGCACACCTAATCCCAGGCTAGATTATTCTGATTTTAATTAGATTTTGTCTTTATTACTTGCATGCTAATCACTATATTTTCTTTTTTCCAACAATTATTATTTCTAATTAACTCTACCCATTAAACTCTATTGACATGATTTACTATTAGTTTTAAAATCAAACACTTCTGATTGAAGCCACTTATAATGAGTGGAATTTGTCACACTTCGTCTCAGCGTGTGTTCCTCTAATTTAACCATGTTAATTTTCTCAAGCCAGTCACTTATTTGCCAGCATGCTATTTAATATTGTTTTGATATTCTTTGTATATGATGGTTAACAATTGTTCGTGGTTTTAGTTCAAATAATATATATATATATATATATATATATATATATATATATATATATATATATATATTATATGTGGCGGGTTAATTTTTTGAATAGTCACCCAACTTTGCCTTATTTTCATTTTAGTCATTCAACTTCAAAACGTATCAAACTGATTACTCAAGTTAAAAAAACTTTCACCGGCAGTCTCCCTAGACTTTTCGGTGCTCAATAGCCTACATGGCCACCCTAAAGAATTGCCACATAAGCTTGATGATGTGGACATCAGCTACTGACTCAGCTTTTACAATGACCACGTAGGCTATTGGGCGTCCGAAAATCTAAGGTGATTGTCCGGTGAAAGTTTTTATAACTTGAGTGATCACTTTGATACATTTTGAAGTTGAATGACTGAAATAGAAATAAAGCAAAGTTAGGTGACTGTTCAAAAAATTAACCCCATAGGTGGCCATCACACGGTAGTAAAAACTTACAAAACAAGTTATTTATATAAAAAATAAAAACAGTGCAGCTCATTATTTTAATAGAGCTAGGTTGTCTTGATTATATTAACGATAATCCAAATTCTTAATAAATCGAATATATATATACACTAGTTATTTTGATTATTAATCTTAACCAGGGAGTTGGGTTATTGCGGTAAAATGCTCGAAGTAACTTATGCATATGCTTGTCGTACCCACAATTCTCTTGCTATAGTTTACTCTTATTTATTAAAAAAAAAAATTGCATAAAGTAGAGGAAGATTAAATGTAAAATAAGAAAGAAATATTTTCTTGTGTTTGGTTGGACAAGCAAAATGAGATGGGAAAGCAAATATAATAAAATTTAGTGAGAAGACTTTCTATATATTTACTTTCATCATTATATTCTTTGCTTTATTTTTTTGCAAATATAAGAAAGCACGTCTCTTTCTTTGTGGCATTGTTCATCGCAATTCTATAATGGTCATTGCTCTTATGCCCTTGTAAACTTCTTTAATTCGATAGTCTCTTATTCCTCATGCATACTAAAATCCATATGAGTGGCATCCAGTAAGTTATGAACCTTGGTATTCGGATCGGATTGACACTACATATGTTTTGATGCCATGGTTAATTGTTATATAAAATTGACCTATATATATAGGGATGGTAACGGGATGGACCGATGGTGGGGAGGCTCCTTCCCATTTTCATCCCCACCAAGGACAGGGATTCCCCATCTCCAATTCTCCGACGGGAGAAATTTGCTTCTCCAACTCTATCACTGTGGGGATCCCCTCTTCACGGGGACCCCCACCGGGATTTTCTATTTGCAAACAAACTATTACATTTTGGAACATGAAAATTATTCTATATAGATATATACATAAAAATATGATAACATCAAAAAGTAGTCAACATAGAGCTCAACAAACCTCTCATATCTAATAATATGATAACATTAAAATAATTTGTTGTTTCAATTTATATAAAATCTCTCATATCTAATTTTAATTGTTATTAGTTTAAAATAAATAGTTTATGTGATTGGTCCAATTAAATTAAAGTAGAGTTTTTTTATATCATTACTTAGGCCGATGAATTTTTTAATGTTGAAAAAATTATACATACACACACACACATATATATATTTAATTGGGTTGGGGATCCCCATAAGGCGGAGAGGGTATTCCCTGTTCCATCTGTCCCGCCACCACAGGGGAGGGATTCGGGGAATCCCCGTCCCCGTTGAGTCAGGTTCCCTCGGGGATCAAGAATTCCCCACCCCATTACCACCCCTATATATATATAGGACTAGAGTTTACTTTTAGCGTTGTGTTACAAGTCTCTGTAGATAAAATTTGGTTTGTTTCTTTCCCGTTTGGTGATGGGTTATATATTTTTAGAGCGATACTATTTTTACCGAATAGATTTACCGAATAAGTTTTCCGAATGACGTGGATGCGCAACTTGTCACCCACATCCTCATCCACGTCATTATTTTTTTTTTTTTTTTTATATAAACTTCAAATTTGAACTTTAAAAATTCTTAAATACTTGAAATTAAAAAAATTATAAAACAACATCTAAAATCATAAACCCAAATACTACAAAATCTATACCCTAAAAATCTAACATTTTAAACCCTAAACCCTAAATCCTATGTCCTAAACCCTAAACAAGAAATCACAAACACCCTGCAGAGGTTTGTGATTTCTAGTTTATGGTTTAGGGAGGGGTTTTCGGTTTATCATTTACATGTTTATCTTTTACGATTAAATGTTTAAATTTAGGATTTAGATAATAAAGAGAAATTAATTTTTTTTTTTAAAAAAAAGAGATAAAGAAAGAATGACGTGGATGCTGACATGGATGCCAACTTAACATCCACGTCATTCGGAAAACCTATTTGGGAAATCTAGTCGGTAAAAATATCATTACTCATATTTTTAATAGCACAATTGTGGGGAGTGTATTTTGCATTTAGTAGAATTTCTTCTCAAATATAGATATACCATAAAAATTTGACTTGCTATAAGATTTGGGAGTATTTTTTGATGTTAATTATGTAAGTAATACCACTTATATATATATATATATATATATATATATATATATATATATATATATATATATATATATATATATATATATATATATATATAATTTTTTATTACTGATAATCTGTAAAAGTACTGATAATCATTTACATAAGTATTTAATTGTTTTAGTTTTTTTAAAAAATCTATTCATACAATAAAATTATTAACTTCTTCATTATTATTTTTTCATTGAAACATCACCAGACACATTTTGATTATATTTATTAATGATGAAACTATTATGTTTGTAAATGGTTTTGGATATAAATAAATTATTTTTACTATTAAAAATGAGATCCTCCGTTTATTAGTATGTTTGCTTAATAAGTTATTCTATAAATTTTAGCCTGTTTGAAATTCTAAAATTTTGCTTGATTTTTGGATAATAAAGTTATTTTAACATAAATGCATTTAGTCTCCAATTAACTAGCCATTAATCCTATCACTGAGGTGGTTAAACATTGGCCATGTCAAAATGAAACTATAATAAGAGACTATAATTTTGTACTGTGCCATCAGTGAAAGAACAACGATTAATGATATTCTGACTCAGGTTATGGAAGGTAAAAAAATGATCTCTGAAAATCTGGCTAGGATCACCGAGCTTAAACAAATGTTCTTTGATATAGTGATATTTTATTTTACCTATAGTAATTGGGAGATTGTTAATAATCAGATTGTTACTAGTTGTCAAACTCATAATCAGATTGTTAATTTTCAGCTCTAATTATTTTTTTGTTAGCATAATAAACTCTGGGATTTGTATTTTTGTAAATTTTGTATATTTTGAATTTATGATTTTTGAAATTTGAAGTTCAAATACTTTATAAGCTCCACTCTGAGATAGGTTTTGAGCCATTGTCTGCCTACTGTGTTCTGTGTTGTAGGTGTGTCAACCACTTGTCAGCGTACCAGGTCCGGCGAGCAGGGCCTTGGCGTGACACATACGGTGAAAAAGAAGCAAATATCTATGATGAAAATTTTGTTCCACTATGAAAGATCAGACATACTTTAGATATTGGACTTACATCATGATGGAATATAGGGCCCTCTTCTTTGATCGATAATGGTGTAGTATAAACAAGCCATCAAATTCCAATCATGAATCAGTAAAGAAAGTTAAAAGATTACACATACAAGAAATTTTAGTTTCTCATCTACAAATAGCCTCTCATTTATCTTGAAATCCAACACAAAGAAAACTATCAAGCCATGCAGTTCTTTAGTCTCCTTCAAGCTCTTCTCATTGCCGGAGCTCTCTCCGGCCTCATCGGACTCTTGGCTGAAGCTCAAGACTGCGGCTGCAGCTCAGACCTGTGCTGCAGCCAGTGGGGTTACTGTGGCAGCGGCAACGACTTCTGCGGCAAAGGGTGTAAACAAGGGCCTTGCTTTGGCAATAATGACGGTGGAGACCGAGTTCAAGACTACGGAGACGGAGGTGGAGACGATGGAGAAGGTGGTGGAGACGGTGGAGACGGAGGTGGAGACGGAGGTGGAGACGGAAGTGGAGACGGAGGCGGAGACGGAAGTGGAGACGGAGGTGGAGACGGTGGAGACGATGGAGATGGTGGAGAGGGAGGTGGAGACGGTGGAGACGGAAGTGGAGACGGAGGTGGAGACGGTGGAGACGATGGAGATGGTGGAGACGGAGGTGGAGACGGAAGTGGAGACGGTGGAGACGGTGGAGATGATGGAGATGGTGGAGACGGAAACGGAGACGGAAACGGAGACGGTGGAGACGATGGAGATGGTGGAGATGGAAGTGGAGACGGTGGAGACGGAGGAGACGGAGGTGGAGACGGTGGAGACGGAGGTGGAGACGGTGGAGTCGGAGGTGGACACGGTGGAGGCGGAGGTGGACACGGTGGAGGCGGAGGTGGAACTGTTGGTGATATTGTAACTCCGGCTTTCTTTGACGGAATTGCTTCTAAGGCTGGGGTTGGTTGCGCCGGGAAGGGATTCTATACTCGCAATGCGTTCCTTTCTGCTGCTGGGTCGTTCCCGGACTTTGGCACCACCGGCAACAACGATGTCAAGAAGAGGGAAATCGCTGCTTTCTTCGCTCAAGTCACCCATGAGACTGGACGTACGTAGGTTCCTTTATATATTGTTTAACTAACTTTCAACCAATTTTTCATGCATGCATGATGCATCCATCTTTGAATGCGTTTTTTAGTGAGCAATCTTAATTTGTTGACTTGAAGTAGGTTCAAACTTTTAATTAGGTTGGATAGAAAATGAAGTGCATCATGCATGGTTTAATAAAACTGACTCTATGTACTGGCTGGTTGACCAGCAGGTGTCATAGACTTCTGAAATTAACTTAAGTCCTGAGTATAATTAAATGCTTATAGTCTCATCTGTATAATATTTACACATGACTGAGTTTTCATGTAATTTTTCTTTCTTCCATAAAGATTTCTCATATGAAATAAATTAATGTTTTTGGGGATAGAAAAAAAAAAATACTATGCTTTGCCGAATATTTTAAGATAATATCTATATATACATAGTATATCTAAAATAAACAAGTAGATACCTAGTTAATTTGAAGATATTCTGAAGAAGTGGTGATCCTGTTGTTTGTTCTGGTTTACAGATTTCTGCTACATTGAAGAAATAGCAAAGAGAAAGTATTGCCAGGCTAGCCATAAATATCCATGCAATCCTGATAAGAATTACTTCGGTCGTGGCCCACTTCAGCTGACTTGGAACTACAACTACATCCCGGCCAGCCAGGCTATCGGCTTCGACGGCCTGAACTCCCCGGAGACTGTTGCCAATGACAATGTCATATCCTTCAAGGCTGCTTTGTGGTTTTGGGATGTTAACGGGGTGCACAATGCCATAACTTCCGGCCAGGGCTTTGGAGCCACCACCAGAATTATCAATAGCCATGAGTGTGACGGCAAACACCCAAACCAAATGAATGCTCGTGTGGGGTACTATAAAGACTATTGCAAGCAGCTTGGTGTGTCTCCCGGAGATTATCTCACTTGTTATTTAGGACGTTAATTATATATAGTTTTATAATAAGTTCATCCATGCATGCATGCATCTTATAATAAGTCACTGTGGAATAATATGAATGTGTGTGTGACTCAAATTAAGTGATATTAATGAATAAATAAACTAGATGTACATGTTGAAAATTGCGAGCCCCAGTTGTTGTTTGAGTTATGATTTCTTTAATAAAGTACTGAATGTCTAGTTGTTGGGAAATTTTATTTGATAATTTTTTTATTCTAATCATATATTTGTTATATTTATAAGAAATTAGCTTTTGTGATCGTGTGAAAAAACAAAAATGTTTTCATGTACGTCTAAAACCTTAACTCATGGAACTCTAATAATTTTTTTGGAAGTCTCTTTTTTGGGCCCATATGATTTTTCATGAGCATCTCATCAATTTTCCGCCCAACTGGAAAACTTATGTTTAAATATATATACATATATATAGCATGAGGTTGACTAGCCGGGGACCTTTCAAAACAAAATAGAAAAATATATAGTCATCTAAATACAAAGAAAAAACCCTGAAAAAATGAAAATGTCATAAGAAAACATCTTCTTGTGCATTTTCTTTATTTTAAGATTAATCTAATTCATACTTTTTATTTTAAATATGGTATCTGTTTACTCATCATAACGTAATTTTATAGAACTCAAGCAAAACTCAAATTTAAGCGAATGTATTACTGGAACTCTGTAAGATGGACTAAATTTTAATATGATTACATAATCTACTTTATGCCATTATATATACTCAATTAAATGTTTTTGATAAGCCTCTAACACCAAATTCGTAAGCCATTAAATGAAATGGAAAAGGATCAACAAAACTGTTAAATAGAGATTGGAGTAAGAATGAGGGTTTGGAGAGGGGGAGGGGATAGGATATATTTGAGAACTGAGAGCCAAGAATTTGGGAAGCTTGGTTTAAATATTTCAAATATTATCATAACTAAATATTTTATAAATTATAGATTTAAATTGAGATAGAATTTGTGATGCAGCGGTATACTCGATACCGTTGATTCGCCTTCGAATGCCCGGTAACAACTTGTTCAAATCTTGTTGATCAAAGATAGCCAGGAATTTGGGAAGAGTAAAATCTTATAACTCAAGAAAATAGTGATAAGAAAACTGATTTACTCTTGCCCATAGGCTTACATTAAATAGGCGAAAATAACACTAAGAAAGGAGATAATTCAAAAATTTACCAAAAACAGTAAATTCTCAAAGCAAGAAATAAAAGATCTATAAAAATAAAGACTATTGCCACAAACGGCTCACAAATAAGAGATTTCTATCATAAAATATAACGAAATCAATCATTACTAAAAATAGCAAAATTAGGGTTTTCGAGGAGATGGAATTTGGTCAAATTTTGGTATGACTCACGATTTTTGTTCCTTGACCCATTTCCCATCAAATAGACCCGGTACAACCATAAAAGTCACCCGCCAAATTACTGAAATGCCCTTGCGTCGTACTTCTCCATGTACGCATATGCCACGTCGTTTATGCTCCCGTCATCAATTTGTTTCTAAATTAGAAAGAGAAGTGTATGATCTGAATTTTATTTCCAGAATACAGTAAATATTAATGATGAATAAGCATCGATCTCTAACATGTAATGTCTGTGTTAATTTTTTAATTTTTTTTCTCAAGTGCAGTAAATGTTTTTGTTGAGATGCCTTGAATTTGAAATTGATTGTGATTGTAACCCTATCAAAATTATGACTCGACCCTAATTTAGAGAGTTAACCCTAAATTAGAGATTTCAATGAAAATCTGTGGTGAGCTTTTGGCTTGGGCCTGACCAACATTTTGATCCATTGTGGGTTATATTATTTTATTTTAATTTGGATATATATAGGGTTTTATTAGTATCATCTATATGAGTTTTTTCCTCGAAAGAGAAGAATAAGAAATCTTTATCTCCCTGCCCGTGGACGTAGGTCATATAGACCGAACCACGTTAATCTCTGTGTGCTACTATTTTCTTTTGTTTTTTCTTCATATTATTGCTGTGTTTAGCATAACAGTTTTTGTTTTCATTGCAGATATAGTCCTCAATATTTGGATGTTTAAAAATATTTTTATACATTTTTTGTTTATTATTTGTAAATATGTCGTAATCCTGCCCATTAGAATTAATGTTGTTTATTTATCAACGTGTGCATGAGTGAAAAACTAACTTTGAATATGTTCAATAATAGGCTTGTGTCTCGTTTAAAGAATTGTTAAAAGGACAAACATATACGGAAATGCACCAGATGGCTTACAAATCTCCTAAAAAAAACCACTTTATCTTACAATTCTGAACGGGTGAAATCACTATTTCTCCCACAACAATGTTATACTTAGATCCATGAACAATACTGATGAATAGTAGTGTAGACCCGAGTGTATAATGCATGTGTCAACAGTACATGATGGTTGTTTGTAAATAAATAAATAAATAAATTTCAATGACATGCGGAGTAAATATGATAAAATTCAATAATTTTAAGATTTATTTGAATTTTTATAATAATTTGATTTTAGGATTATTTTATTTTATTAGAAAAGTAGATGAACAACCAAAATTATAAATATCCTTTATAATAAAATATATATTTATTTAAATATTTGAATATAATAAGCGAAAAAATTAATTACCATTTTTTAAAAACCAAAATGAATTATTTATTATGCTCAAACAAATTGGGTGCAAACAAACCACAAATTAATGCATAAGGAAAGACATAATTGCAGCACTAAAATAATTACCACCGCTCATTAAGTGGAAATCACCGATCAAAGTTTGACTTCTCACCCAATTGAAACAACGCAATAACTTGCACTAGTAAAACACAGACACCGCCACCAGTGACAGACCACCAATGAGATTATGCTTCATTGACTCAACAACCATTCTCAACAACAGAGACTAATTAACAGAATAAACTGGCAAAATCTCCAGAAACAGAACATCCTACAGAAAACATTAGGCACAGCTCTATCAGAATTATTGCAACCACTTGCTCAAAATAGCACAATCAGACAACTTCAAAATTTTGACAGAAATTTTGAATAGAACCACTTTCCTGATCTGAGCAAATACTCGATCCATAGTAATACATTTATGCTGAAAAATTAGCAGGTTCTTTGCCCTCCAAGTCAAATATGCAATAAACACAATTCTTCTCAGTTCAGTAAGCATAACCTTTCCCATGGCTTTCTTTTGGAACCGACTTCCTTTTGTCAATAAAAAGATCATCTCTGAATGTTCACAACCTTTGACACCCTGATCCACACTTTATGAGAGAAATCACAACTAAATAAAAGGTGAGATACATCTTCCCTGGCTTTATTATGTACAGAAAACACAAGTTACCGAATCTATAGCTTTCCAAGTAAATAACTTATCTCTTGTCAAAAGCTTATTATGCAAGATAACGACCAAATGGTCTATTGGTATACGGGTTGCCGATAGAGCTCTTCACCAAGGGGTGAGAGATCGATTCCCGGTTAAGGGCACATTTCTAAGAAATGTGAGCGGTGATTGTGTGCAGGTGGTCCCAGCGCCAATGTGTGTATGGGCCTGTTAGATTTTATATTTTGGTATTAGTGGGCCCTATATGGGCTCTATATGGGCTTAGGGGTCTTACACCAAAAAGTCTCAAGACTTAGTGGTTCAACCTCTATACCTATATATAAACCCATTATACTTCTATTACACAACCGATGTGGTACTATATTTCCAACACCCTCCCTCAAGTTCAACTCGATCGAACTTGCACAGACTTGTACACCAGAGGTCTGTTTACATGGACTTGTACACTACTTGTGTCTCAGAGGTCCTACACACATGGAGGTCATACACACATGGACTTGTACATTACTTGTGTCTCAGAAGGTCCTATTTTAACTTGACTTGTGTTCCTTCTGGAACCTCAGAGGTCTTTTTACTAGGTCTCACTATAACTGCCTTTTTTATCAGGATCATTTTTTCCCCTGAAGCTCTGATACCATGTTAGATTTTATATTTTGGTACTAGTGGGCCCTATATGGGCTCTATATGAGCTTAGGGGTCTTACACCAAAAAATCTCAAGACTTAGTGGTTCAACCTCTATACCTATATATAAACCCATTACATTTCTATTACACAACCGATGTGGTATTATATTTCCAATATTTGGCCCTGCCCCCACTTGCTCCACCGAGACTTGTGCACGCCTCTGACGATTTAGCAGGGCCTTCTTGCTGTTTGTTCCTCTTATAAATACGTATATATATATTATGCAAAACAAGCCAAAAGATGAAAGAATGCCTAGACACATTACAATGAGACCACACCAATTTAGCCCATGAAATTTCCTGCTCAAGCATAAAACCAATGTTTTCAGAACCGGACCGGGAAGTGAACCGGCCAAGCAACCGGGTCATGGGTCAATCGGTTGGACCGGATGACCCGATTTGGTCGAACCGGATGACGTAATTATATATATATATATTCTTTAAAAAATTCTAAACTCACATATATGTTTCATGCCCAATCTGATTGATAAAAAACTACATTCACTAGACCTTAAAAAAATTAATGAAAAATTTATAAATAATTTTTTTTATGTGAACTGAAATGCAGTGAAAAAGAAGAAAAAGTTAAAAAAACAAAATGGAAAAAAGAATTGCTTGAAAACTAGAAAATTGAAAAAAAAATTGTTTGAATATAAGAGAGAGAGAGAGAGATCGAGAGATCGAGAGAGAGAGAGAGAGAGAGAGAGAGAGAGAGAGGGAGGCTCTGAAGATTTAGGGAGGTGGCTGAGAAGGTTGATGTCTATGTCAAAAAAAAACAACTGAGGTGCGGCGTTGCAAGTTGGTATGGTTGGCGAGGATGACGAGGGGGAGTTTTGGACGTGGGGAGATGGTGGCATGGTGCTCCAGGTGGTGCAGGTGGAACGAAGAAGACATGGGCGATTGTGTAAATTTTAGAACCGGGTTTAACTCGGTTCTGGTCAAACCGGGCGGTTCACTGGGTTTGACCGGGTTAACTCCTGGTCAACCAGTTTTATAGAACTGGACCCGACTGCCGGCCGGTTCCTGGTTCTGAAAACATTGCATAAAACCCCTCCAAGTACTCATAATGCTAAATTCACCCTTTTTTGTCCAGCTTCCACAGAATACAATCCCTCTCATTAATATTAACAAAAAATTTCCACTCTAGAAAATCCCTCTCATTAATGTCAATTAATTTTGAAATTAATGTCAACTATTAGATAGTCCAATGGTATGACACCAAGTGTGAAAAAGAAGAATATGGGTTTAGATTCTTCCCCAGTATACTAATTCCCATACTGTTTAGATATTGTTCATCAGGGATTTTTATACTATTTCTGTATTGTTCATACACTGTATATCCGGATTTTAGTACTGCTCAGTACTGCTTGTATGGTGTTCATAAAAAATGCTTATAACCTATTATTAAAAAAAAAATTAAAAAATAAAACATTTTAAAATTATATAAGCATGTATACACGCCCACATATGATACAAAAGTAAAAGGAGAGTCCTCTTTAGGGAAAGTAGGTGGACTTAAGATTTGAAGAGCGCCGGTGCTTCCACGACTCGAGGGAGTTATTATAATGTTTATTTATTTATTTATTTTTCAAATCTCTCTCTTCTCTTGTTTTCTTTCTCGTATTTTTTAAAATCTATGACTTAACCTATATATAGTATATACAGACACACACATAAATAAACTTATTATTATTTAAATATTTTGAATTTTTTTTAATATTTTTAATATTTTTTATATTATATATTAACAATATTAATAAATCATCTCAAATATAATTTTTTTAATATTAGACCTCAATCAATATAATACTTCCTCCGTTATTTTTTACTTGTCAATTTTACTTAATTCATACTGATTAAAAAATTAGTTAAAATTAGTTCGTAATCTAAAATTTATAAAATTTATATTAATTTTTTAATATTATCTTTATATAAAATATGTTTTAAAAAATATTTAATTTATTGAAAATTGTAGAAGTATATTAAATATAAATGATAAATTTAAAAAATAATATTGAATGATGTACAAAATTTATAAATGAACAAATAATTTTTTTTAAATATAGTAAATAAAAATGTATGAAAATATTAAAAAATAGTTAAACCCTAGACTTTACACATTGAATAAACACTGTAATGGTCCAGGGCCTGTTCATTTGATAATTAATTACACCTGGTTTCCATTTATTATTTTTGAAATAAAAAGTACCAGTATATGACGTGGCGCGCTGCAATGCCTCTCTTCTTGATTTCCTTGTTTCTTCTTGGTAACATGCCTTCCGTGAGCAGCTCAACTTGTTCCAGCTCTTCATTCAATCACTCAACTTAATAAATACATTTGATCACTCAACTTAACAAATACATACACATATACATATATATATATATATATATATATATATCCAGACCAGAATTTTCTTTAATTTCTTTTAATAGCCTATATATAATATCAAAATTATTTTTTATTATCTTAAAAAATATTATTGTACTTGTGGCAGACCATTATTACTAGATTTGTCTATAAGCTAGGCCAGTCCAAGTTTAGGTCAAGCTGAGTCCATAATTATTAAAGTTCAAGCTTGTCCAAGCTCGGCCCACCCCAAAAACATGGGCCTTAACTCTTGTCTGAAACCACCGAAATTTAATGGCCTCTAACCAATGTTCGCCCAATCCCGCCCAAATATGTTTTTCATCAGATAATATATATGTTATAAAAAAATTAACTACAATATTGATATGTGAATATGTCCAAATATTATTCAACAAAACATTTTATAACTAAAATATCAAATGCACATCTTTATTTAATCACAACTGTTAGTTCCTCCGGTGTGGTTTGTGGGTTTTAGGGAACACTCAAACACTCATAGAAATCTCACACAAACCAACAAAGAAAGAGACACATGACGTTGGTAACCCAGTTCGGCGTCCACTCGCCTACGTTTGGGGCCAAGCCCGGAGATAAACAATCCACCAATAGAGGTGAAAATACATGAGTACAAACACTTGTCACTCACTCTCTTAACAATAAAGATCACAACCCTCTCTAGATTGTCTAGTGCTCACACACTCTCCTCCACGAGTCACACTTACAATCTACGAGCAAGGTAGTTTATATAGATGCCTCAACGTCCCAAATATAGCGCATACCTCTTTTAGAATCTCCGCGGCTACTAATTTAAAAACCTCCCGAAATTAGCTGTTGTAACTCCTGTTATAACATAAGTCGCAACATTGCCCTGACTGCTGACTTGACTGAGTTCTGGTTACGTTGTGGACGACCTCAAGACCCATCAACCTCCCGGTCATGCTTAGTCCGAGTCGATGCAGCCAAATCTCCCGATCCCAACTGCCGGCAACTAGTCTACCTCCTCAGTTTCTCATCACGCAGTCCCCTCGCAAGGGGCGCACGTCCTTGTGCGTCTTCATGGAACTTGCCAAATTTAGGCTTCAACCTTCCAAGTTTGGTCTTCAAAGATTTTCCAAACTTGATTTTCAATTCACCCAAGTTTGGTCCTCAAATCTTGCCCTTAATAAACTTCAATCAATCTTCATCAAGTCTCTACAAATCATACCATCAATAGTTCTTCAATCATACCATTGATAGGTATTTCTTCAACCAAGCTCCATCTATATTTAGTCTTCAATCAAATCACCTAAATATGGTCTTGATATGATCTTGTCTTCAAGTTGTAATATATTACCAAGAATAACTCCACCAAGATATTCAAGATATTTTTCCTCCAAGTTATAGACATACTAAAAATAGCTCCACCAAGATCTTCAAGATGTTTTGCCTCGCAAACCAAGTCTCCTTACCATGTTACCATGTTTTCCATGTCACCAATTATGCCTTGTCACCATGGTTGCCACATCATCTTGCCTTGGTGTCAAATCATGCCAATTAAATAGTGCGGTTGCACTAACAACAACAATTAAAATTCAAACCATTGTAGTAAATCACAATCAACAATAAATATATATTATATAAGTATATATATTAAAATAGAAGACAAAAGTATGACGTGTCAAGCTGTCATAAAAACCTAAATAAAATATTACAATAATATTTAATAATTTAATAATAATAATTATCTTACTATTTAATTTAAAAATACAACTAGATTATTTTTTCATGATAATAGAACTTATCCCTCTTATTTAATTAATATTTTTAAATAGATTTTTAAATTTTAAAATATGAATTTTGTTAATTTATATCATGAAAATTAAAGTCTTATTTATCAGATAATAATATTATTTATCATATATCATATATCAAATTATAAAATTAATAATAATAAATATCCTATTTTATTTAAATTTAAATAGTAGAGATTTTTTCCTATATATAGAGATTATGTTTAAGTTTTGGTTGTTAGACTTTAAGAGATTCTATCCTTCCAAAATAAATCAGAAATTAATACCTTTGAGATGGTTCTTGTGGATGAACAGGTTTTTTTTCTTGATATGGAAAGTTGAAAATTTTTCAAGGCAATGTTTTAGGTTTTGATCGTCTGATATTTTGGTTTCACGCGAACTCGACAAAAAAATTATTTAGTAAGTATTTAGCTATTTATGTAATTATTATGCCTTTAAAATTGATGCTTTACGATGCAACTTTGTTGAAGATGTAATAGGAGAAGTCATTGGCAATGATAATCTTAAAATTCAAAAATCTTGTGGAAAGACATACAAACTCAAGGATGTTGTTCTTCAAGATCTAGAGTATGCTTTACTTATATTTTTGTTTTAAAAAATATTTACATGCATCATTATAGTCTCATAATCATATTTATTATGTCAAGAAGCTTTTATATATGTTAGAGAATATTCTTATTTGCTTATACTATTATATATAACTTTTGATGTGTATTTTTTCTTTGTTTTTATAGGAAAAAAACAAGCTTTCATGTACTTTATTGGGTGATTTTGTAGATGAGATTAATGGTTATCTAGAAGCTAAAGAATTGGAATACCTTATTTGAAAAATAAGGTTTCTGTAAAGCAAATTATTTTTGGTTATTAAATAATAATTTTTCATATTTAACATTTTTATAATTTATTTTATTCCAACTAATAATATTTCAGGACTATGGTGATGTTGTTGAGCTGAAGGTAATTTTTATGATATCATTTTTTTATGATAATTTTGTATTAAATTTATGACTTAATAAACTTTGACTGATATGCATAACTGTATCTGACAATGAAGCAAAATTGTTATAAAGCGATTAACAAGATGAAAAATATTGAAGCAAGAAAAAAATAATTTGTAATAAATGATTTTAGCAATGAAGTCCCTTATAGGATGACTTTATTTGTGTTTTATGCCATTTTAACTTTGTTAAATTTATGACTATGATTTAATATTAATGAAGGAAATATAGTTTATTTATATCATTTGTTATGTATATTAATATTACCATGCACCATTTATATGCATATCAATGATTTCATTAAGCATAAAATGTGTAAATAGATTATGAATTTATTATACTTATAATTTACTTTTTTTATTTAGTGGGGTAATTAAAGTTTGTTTATTTTTATTAATTGTGAGATCGTTTGGATTGATTAGGTTTAAGGTCCAAGTAAGGGTTATTGATGAGATTGGTAATGCTTCTTTTCTTTTGTGGGATCATGAGTGTTTGCAATTACTTGGTAAATCGGCTAATGATTCGACATAGGTAATGATGTAATTTAAATTCAACTGTACGACACTAAACCTAACAAGCATGAACATTTTATTAAATAATAATTTTTTCAATTATCTGCAGATTTCTATGAATGGATTTTATCCTGCTGAGATTGACACTTTGGTAAAAGAAAAATACTATTCAAGGTTCATATGAAAACTTAGAATATCATTCAACATTGTAAAGTCTATACGGCTACGAAATTAGCTGAAAATAATGAGTTCTTATATAGTATATTTCAAGTCCTTATTTGAAAAATAAGGTTTGTTTGAAGCAAATTAGTTTTGGTTATTTAATAATAATTTTTCATATTTAATATTTTGATAATTGATTTTATTTGAATAAATAATATTTCACGACTCTGATGCTCTTTCTCAACTTCATTATGTTGATGTTGTTGAGTTGAAGGTAATTTTTATGATATCACCTTTATTTTTATGATAATTTTTTTTTATTAAATTTATGACTTAATAAACTTTGATTGATTTGTAGGACTATATTTGAAAGTGAAGCTAATACAATAAATAAAACCATTATAAAGCGACCTAATCCATTCATTGTTGAAGATGACTCTTCAATTATAGTAAATAGCGCTCCAATTACTCAGATATCAAGCAACAAAATAATAATATTAAAGCAAGAAAAAAATTAATTTGTAATAAATGATTTTAGCACTGTAGTTCCTTATAGGATGACTTTATTTATGTTTTAATTTATGTCATTTTAACTTTGTTAAATTTATGATTATTATTTAATTTTAATGAATGCAATATAGTTTATTTATATCATTTATTATGAATATTAATATTACCATGTACCATTTATATGCATAACAATGATTTTATTAAACATAAAATGTGTAAATAAATAATGTATTTATTATATTAATAATTTACTTTTCTTATTTTGTGGGGTAATTAAAGATTTTTTTATTTAATTTTTTATTTAAAAATGAAAATCAATTCCTATAAACAATTTTAATTATAAAATAAAAAAATTGTATTGAGTAGGGAATAAAATTAAGTTAATTTATTTTGAGAAACAAAATAAAATATTAAATGTTTGAAAATATGTAAAAAAAAGGAATATTTGTAAGTATATATATGATAACCGACAAAAAAATTTAATAAGTTATATATATATATATATATATATATATATATATATATATATATATATTAAACCATCTAATATCAAATATCTCATATATATATATATATATATTAAACCATCTAATATCAAATATCTCATATATATATATATATATATATATATGGGCTCCTTTCTTTCCACCCGGCCTTTGATTAGGATTGACCGGATAAAAAGCATGGATCACAAATCAAATTTTAATATTTTGTAGACTTCAAGGGATTGTGGGTTCATGACTTCCATTAGGGGCAAACCCCTAATGTTAATTACCCTGGACATTGTCACAGGAACCTCCGATTAAGAAAATAAGTGTGAAGAAAGAAACAGATTCCGACAAATAAATTTTATTTATGAATTCATAGACTTCATTGAAAATACAAGAAGTTAGGAATTTAATCATCTTGACACAACAATAATTGTAGCCTTTGATCTCCTTCCGACTATTTCGCCGAAAATCGCGCTTTGACTTTTGTTGACTTTTGGTCTTCGTCAACGGTCGAAATATGCATCTTGAACATGACTTAAAAAGCTGGTGAAGTTGTCTTAGATATTTGAATTTGCATCTTGGACTTGATTTGGAACTTGATTTGATTCTTCATAAGCTTCGGCCTTCATGCTTGTGAAACTTTTTTGCAACTGGTGAACTCTCCAACGCTTTTATCCTTGAGGTTGTTGAGCTCATTTGTTGACTTATTTGAAACTTGGAACTTGGACTTTGAACTTGCATCTTGGATTTGATTTGGATTTCAAGCTGTGGATTCCCTATGTTGATGAATCACAAACTTGGTTTAACTTTTCATGAGCTTCGGCTATTATGCTTGTGAAGCCTTTTGCAACTTGTGAACTCTTCAACACTTTAGCTTTGAAGTTGTTGAGCTCATTGGTTGACTTGTTTGAAACTTGGAACTTGGACTTTTCAATTTGCATCTTGAATTTGATTTGGAACTTGATTTGATTTTTTATAAGCTTCGGCCTTCAGGCTTGTGAGGCTTTTTGCAACTTGTGAACTCTTCAACACTTTAACTTTGAGGTTGTTGAGCTCATTTGTTGATTCATTTGAAACTTGAAACTTAGATCTTTGACATTTGCATCTTAGATTTAATTTGGATTTCAAGCTATGGATTCTCTATGTTGATGAATCACAAACTTGGTTTGACTTTCATAAGCTTCGGTTGTCATGCTTGTGAAGCTTTTTTTTGCAACTTGTGACTTGTTTGAAACTTGGAACTTGGACTTTTCAATTTACATCTTGAATTTGATTTGGAACTTGATTTGGTTTTTATAAGCTTCGGCCTTCGGGCTTGTGAGGGCTTTTTTGCAACTTGTGAACTCTTCAACACTTTAACTTTGAGGTTGTTGAGCTCATTTGTTAATTCATTTGAAACTTAAAACTTAGATCTTTGACATTTGCATCTTAGATTTAATTTGGATTTCAAGCTGTGGATTCTCTATGTTGATGAATCACAAACTTGGTTTGACTTTCATAAGCTTCGGCTGTCATGCTTGTGAAGCTTTTTTTTTGCAACTTGTGACTTGTTTGAAACTTGGAACTTGGACTTTTCAATTTGCATCTTGAATTTGATTTGGAACTTGATTTGATTTTTTTTTATAAGCTTCGGCCTTCAGGCTTGTGAGGCTTTTTGCAACTTGTGAACTCTTCAACACTTTAACTTTGAGGTTGTTGAGCTCATTTGTTGATTCATTTGAAACTTGAAACTTAGATCTTTGACATTTGCATCTTAGATTTAATTTGGATTTCAAGCTGTGGATTCTCTATGTTGATGAATCACAAACTTGGTTTGACTTTCATAAGCTTCGGCTGTCATGCTTGTGAAGCTTTTTTTGCAACTTGTGACTTGTTTGAAACTTGGAACTTGGACTTTTCAATTTGTATCTTGAATTTGATTTGGAATTTGATTTGACTTTTCATAAGCTTCGGCTTTTGGGCTTGTGAAACTTTTGTAACTTGTGAACTCTTCAACGCTGTAGTCTCGAGGTTGTCGAGCTCATTTGTTGATTTATTTTAAATTTGTATCTTGAACTTTGAAACTTGCATTTTGGCCATTTGAACTTGAATCATGGATTTGATTTAAATTTCAAGTTGTAGATTCTCTGCATTGATGAATCACAAACTTGGTTTGGCTTTTCATGAACTTTGGCTTTTTATGCTTGTGAGCCTTTTTGCAACTTCCCGAACTCTTCAACGTTTTTAGCTTTGAGGTTGTTGAGCTCATTAGTTGATTCATTTGAAATTTGCATCTTGAATTTTTGAAACTTGCATTTTTGGATTTGATTTGGAACTTGATTTGATATAAAGCTTGACTTTCATGCTTATGAAGCTTTTTTGTAACTCATGAACTCTTCAACACTTTAACTCTGAGGTTGTTGAGCTCATTTGTTAATTCATCATTTTTTTAATGCCTTGATTTTGATTTGATTTTTTTTTCCTCTCTTTTTTTTTGTTTTAGGATGCTTGGCTTTTGAAGATCTTGAAATTTCTTCATCACTCTTAAGAGAGTCAATGGTCTCAAACAGGGTCCATGAGCTCAAAAAGAGTTTTATGAGTTTTGGAATTTTTCGTCACTCGAAAGAGAGTCAATAGCCTCAAAAAGATTCCATGAGCTCAAAGAGAGTTTTATGGGTTTTGGAATTTTTTGTCACTCGAAAGAGAGTCAATGGCCTCAAATAAGGTCCATGAGCTCAAAGAGAGTTTTTAAGGGGTTTTTGGAATTTTTCATCACTCGAAAGAGAGTCGATGGCCCTCAAACGAGGGCCCATGAGCTCAAAGAGAGTTTTAAGGGTTTTAGAATTTTTTCATCACTCCTAAAAGAGTCAGTGGCCTCAAACAGGGTCCATAAGCTCAAAGAGATTTTTTTTTTATCACTCGAAAGAGAGTCAATGGCCCTCAGCGGTCCAAGAGCTCAAAAGAGAGTTTTAAAAAGGATCTTGATAGCCCATCCGCTACGTGGATCTAAGAGGCAATGAAGAGTCCTCTAAAAGGAAGCGATCGACATGCATTAGACATCACGGTAAGCTTAAGGGAGTCTTGTGAAATTACCAAAATACCCCTCATCTTCGCTAAAAATCCTTTTTTTTCTTCTTTTCTTTTTTTTTTTCCTCTTTTTTTTTGCATTTAGATCCTCTAACTTTTCATTTTTTTTCACATTTTATCAAATTTTGCAAATAAACCCCCAAACTTTCACATTTTCATATTTTTTCATATTTATTATTTTTTTGCAGTTAAACCCTCGAGGTTTCGTATTTTCACACATTTTCACATTTTTTGCATATATGTCCTTAATTATTTCATCATTTTTTTCATTGATTTTGCATAAAAGCCCAACTTTCTACAAATGTATTTTTTTACCACGACAGAGCCCTCTTTTTTTTTCTTCTCTCTTTTTTTTTCAAATAACGAACAATTACATTTCTAAGCATGTTTGAAATCAACATGTTAAAAGTTCAAAAAAACTAACTAGAGGAAAATCTACAAGCCAAGGCATGAGATGGAGATTTTGATTGAGAAAACATGCCACCATGGATACATAAAAGCATGTTGCCACATATACAATTCATTACTCACTTAATCAAGGAGTGCATGGTTAGTAAAAACAATCCAAGTTACGGATCCTACCATGGCATGGATTGACATGGGAGTGAATGAAGATTTTTTTTGTTTTGTAAAATAAAATCCAGACATTTTTTCTTTATAGCATAGATGCAACCAGAACATGTATAAGCATATATATTTTGGATGGAACTCTATAAGAGCATCTACCTCTTTTAAGCTATAAGCACTTGACGAGCTTCTCAAGCATGCCTCGAGATTTGTGCTGGGGTTATGAACATCATCTTGCTTGCTGTGGTGAAACACTTGCCGTGGTGGAGCAATTGATCTTTTCCTTCTTTTTTTTTTTAAGGGAAACATCAAAATGCCAACAAGTCAATTTGATGAAGAACTTCATCGATGATCTTTTTTTTATGATTGAATGTTGTCTCTGGCCATTGATCTTCTCATTGCCTCAGGATGGGGATCGAGATCTGGGATCGGAGAAGAGAACAAGCAACGAGGCTTCTTAGGTTGCCCGGTGGTGGTGACGGCGAGAGCCATATCATCGTCCACCACCACCACTACTGCCCTCCTCGTCTTCGTGGTAGTGTTTGGAGAAAGAAAGAGAGAGTGGGAGAGGAACTAATAGAGCCGAAGGACCATTGTCAGACTCCTTTTTTCTTCCTTCTCAATCTCTCCTCCTTCTCCCTTTTTTTTTTGTTCTGTCTCTCTTTTTTTTTTCCTCGTTTTTTTCCCTTTTTTCTCTTCATTTTCCACAAATCCTCAACTTCCTCCCAAAAATCCTCAACCCCCGAGAGATTTTTTCCTTCTTCACTTTTTTTTTTAAATTTCAAAATCCCTTCTTATCTTATCCATTTCTTTTTTTATTTCTTTTTATATTCTCACTCGCTAATTTTTGATTTTTAATTTAATTTATTATTATTTTTTTCACGTGACAATTTGTAGCGCACATTTTTCATTTTAACCCTCATATATATTTTTTATTTGATTTTTTTTCTAATATTTTTTTCTTCTATTTCTTCTTTTTTTTTTAAAAAAAAAGTCTATATAAACAATACATTTATGCATTTTTTTATTAAAGAGGTTCATTGTTAAAAAAAAGGATAAAAAAATCTTATCTTATATTATCTTATCATTATTATATTAGTTAATTTATTTTGAAAAAGAATAGATTATGTTAAGAATTTTCAATATATATAAATATATAAATTTGTGGATGAATAAATAAAATTATTTTTAAAATATAAAATTTTTATATAATATGTTCAAAATCTCCTAAATCATACTAAAAATTTAAAACCAAATTTAGATTTTCAAAAGTATTTAATTGAAAATAATTATATATAATTTCGGAAATTGACAAAACTTTGATTTACTAAACACAAGATTTTTTAATATTTTACTAAAACTTTAAAAGTAAATTATAATTACAAAATATTTATAATTCAAAAAAATTATTGATAGTTCTAAAAATTGACAAAACTTTGAATTACCTAATCCTAATCAAACACAAACTAGAAATTTTAATAGTAAATAAAAATAAAACAAGATAATACCTTATGATTTTTGGAGTAAGTGACTGGATTATCATAATTCATTGCTAATGGCAATTGTATAAGCTATTTGTTGGTATTCTCCATAAATATTACAAGGAACGTAATATAATCTAATTAGTTGTCTTATTTCATATAGATATCTTATAATAACATATTATAATATATACACACTCATGTATAAAAATAATCAGAATATATAAAAATAGGAAAAATAATCATATATATATATATATATATATATGATATTTAAATATAAAAAATTGGAATATATAAAAATAGGAAAGATATTAATAAGCATATATATATATATATATGATAACTAAAAATATTTCAAATAAGTATATTTTTTCTTGAATAAGCCTACTAAAACATGTAATTTGATCACCAAAAAAATTGTATTGGACTTGGAATATGTATGGAATAAAATAAAGTTAATTTATTTTGAGAAATAAAATAAAATATTAAATGTTTCAAAACATATAAAATAGGGAAAATGTTAGTAAACATATATATGATAACCAACAAAAAAAATTAAATAAGTTTATTTTTCTTAAATATTCTATTATATTATTTTAAAATTAATGTAATATTACTTGTAATAAATTATTTGAAATATGATTTCATTAATTACATATTATTAAAGGGGTTGCATTGTGTATATATATAAACATGTGATGGGTTATATATTATTATTATTATTATATATATATAAACCATTTAATATCAAATATCATATATTTATCTATATATATATGCATTTTGGATTAAAGGGTTTCATGGTTTGACCAAAAGAAAAAAAATATTATATTATATTATCTTATCATTAATATATTAGTTAATTGATTTTGAAAAGAAATAATTTATGTTAACAATTTTTAATATATTAATATATATAAATATATAAATTTGTGGATGAATAAATAAAATTATTTTTAAACTATAAAGATTTCATATAATATTTTCAAAATTTCTGAAATCATACAAAAATTTTAAAACCAAATTTATAATTTTAAAATTATTTATAATTGAAAATAATTATAGATAATTTCGAAAATTGATAAAACTTTGATTTATTAGAAGATCTTCATACACCAGAATTTTTAAACATAAATGCTCAGGGGTAGGGGTATATTTGAGCCGAGCCGTTCGTGAGTGGCTCGGTGTTCGGCTTGATAAGGGCTCGTTCGTGTTCAGCTCATAGTGTAAACGAGCCAAGCTTGAACATCATTTTCAAGCTCGATTAATAGACGAGCCAAGCTTGAGCAGCTGAAAGCTCGGCTCATTTTGGCTCGCGAACACAGCTCATGAACAAGCTCATGAACAAGCTTGTTTATAAGATTGGTTGTGAGCTCATTTATATATATATGAAAGTGTATATGTGACTATGTTGTTGTTGTCAATTTGAGTCACACATATAAGGCTCTAAACTACTATTTGAAGGCTTAGCTCGTTAAAAACTTAGGTCAGCTAGTTCATTAAGTTAAATTAGCTCGTAAGACAAATGAGCCAAGCTTGATCATTACTAAGTTCAGCTCATTAAATCTTGTGAACAACTCCTTTATTGTATTATTAAAAGCTCGTTTATAGTATCATTTACAATTTTATTTGTAAAAATCATTAATATAATGATTTATATTGTCATGAACAAGCTTATTTACCAGATCGTTAATAATATTAAAAAATATATTTATAGATAGTTGCATCACAATGTTTATTTTGTTATTATTGTAATTATTTGTTAACTTATTTAATGAAGATTTTAACAAGCTTGAACTCAAACCTTAATGATTCTATAAACAAGCTTAAATTATTCTTTTACTAAAATGATCCTCAAACTCAAATCGAGTTGAGTCACACTTGGTAATGATTCATTAAATAAGCTTTAAATGATACTTTACTATACAAAAAATAGTCAAGCCTTAATCAAGCTAAAGAGCCAAATCTAAGCTTCGAATTTTCTTAACAAGTTGAGCACGAGAATGAAGTTCGGTTAGAACTCGAGCTCGGTTAAAATAGTAACAAACCAAGCTTGAACATGAAAATGAAGCTCAAAGAAAGCTCGGCTCGAGCTCAAACTCGATTAAATAGTAATGAGCCAAGCTTGAACAAGGTAAAGCTCGGCTCGTTTACAGCCCTACTTAGGGGTGCCTAATCATGAATTGGAATTGAAGGTCAGTATTCCTGTAATGCTATTAAGAAATATTGATTATTTTGTTGGTTTGTGTAATGGTACTAGATTGGTTATTACAAAGCTTGGAAATCATGTTCTAGAAGCCAAGATTATTTCAAGAAATAATGCAACGCATAAAATTTTTATTCCACGAATGACTTTAACTCCTTCAGACACAAGATTGCCTTTTAAGTTTGAACGAAGGTAATATCCTTTGAATGTATCATATGCTATGACCATCAACAAGAGCCAAGGTCAATCTCTTTCACATGTTGGGCTGTATTTAAAAAAACCGGTTTTTAGTCATGGACAATTTTATGTTGCGGTCTCTAGAGTTACAAATCGGAAAAGATTGAAAATATTAATATGTGGTAAAGATGGAGAGCTAACCAATTCAACTATAAATGTGGTCTTCAAAGAAGTTTTTCAAAATTTGGATTAGATGTATTGCTTTTTAAACTTTGAGTACCAATCTATATTGGAATATATTTTATTTAGTGCTTTAATACTTATTTTCATTATATTTAATTAATTACAATTTATTATTAGTATTATTTAACTATTTATCCCCGTGCATTGCACGGGTATAACACTAGTAATTAATAAATAATCAATGACAATTCAAACCATTATATATATAAGTATATGTAAATCTAATTAATAAATATATTTTATAATTCGGGCTGAGCTACCTTGAGTTGGCTTGAGCCCGGGCTTTTAACAATGAAAACCAAACCCCACATGCTTTTAAAATAAGCTTTTTTTTATGGAAATTGCCAAAAAAACCCCCCTAAGTTTGCAATCCCCAAAACCCCCTTCCTTTTACACTCCATGATTTTGAAACCCCCAAAGCATGTAACAGTGGTTAACGGAGTGATTTTTAAATTTTATGGATGAAAATGCCCTTGCAAGGGAAGTCGTGGCTGCAGCCATTTCGACGGTGTGAGAGGAAGTGGGGGGTTCTTAGGGCTACAACCATTTGAGCCGTTTGCTTCTCTTATCCCAATTCGTGTCTCCAGCCATTTTTACACATCCTCTGTAAAATTCAATTTTTCCCTTTCCACCGGTGTCTCGAAGGAGAAGTCCCGAGCAAGTATTCGGCATTTCATCAGTTTGCAATCTAAGGTATTGATTGTGGTTTATGTTAACTATTCTGTTACAAAGAAACATTTTTTGGTTTTGTTTTGTGATTTTGTTTTTATTGGAAGACATTGAAGCCTGCAGGGGGATTTAGCGGCTGGGGTTCGGCGATATTCTAATATCAACTTGTATACCTACACAACAGAACCTATTCGACCTTTGTATCGACATAGAGTTCGGCGAGTCAGCGACCGCAAAGTACCGACTTGTTCACGACACTAAAACCCCATGACAAAAACAAGGAAGTGTCGACTGCGCCGTTTATGTGATGCGGTTTATCGAGCAGTTACTCGCCGATGAGAAGCTACGGCTACCGCAGATGTACGTCCTTTATCTGCGATTAAAGTATGTTTCCCACATACTTAAGGAGGGGAGGGCAGCCGGCATCACTGCCAAAGGGGAGTGTTCGAAAGCGGGTTCATAGAATACGTTGTCTTAGTTTTAAATGTAAACCAGTTTAAATTCAATTCATTGTTTTTGAAGAACATGACAAATTTTGTCAATGTAAATTGACATATATCTATATTTATATACTTGACTCTTTTATTAACCTTCCAGTTTCATTGTTTAACTTGCACTTTCATTGTTTAATTTTAAGTTTCATTGTTTAACTATCAATGTCATTGTTTAAATATTCATGTTACAGTTTAAGACGAACTAGTCACTTGTGAAAATAACTATTTACCGTTTAAAATAACAATGTATCTATTTAAATACATGTGTTAATTATAAGAATACGGTTTTCTCTGTTTAAAAATAAAAAGTTGGCACACAATTAAGTTTGTTTCTTTTTAAAAATCAGCTGTTTTACAATCGCTAGTCGGCGACAATTTCATTGCAAGATCTGCGATTGTGACCGGAGCCGTGGTAGCGGCTGCAACGTAACTCGCGGACCTTAAAGGCTTGTGACTCGATCCTCTTTCGCCTAGGACACCCAGGTTGCCTTCTCGTCACAGGCGGTCGGAGACGCAATTCACGATTTCCGTCCGTAGGCTTGTCATCGTTGGGTATGGGGAATATAGCTTCCTTATACGCCAGTTTGTAATTGTCAATGGTGAAATAGCCGCTAATAAATCGATGAACGTTGGTGTCTGTCTGCATTATTGCAGCGCAAGCATGTTTGCACGGGATACCATAAACTTGTCACCTGCGACATGAGCATGTTCTGATGGCAAGATCTACAGAGTAGCTGCACTGGTTAATCACTTCATAACGATTATCGACACAACGACCAACAAGAAGATTTCTTCTATCCTCCACAAGTATCTCTACCTTCGAATATATGTCCGGGCACAAGTAGGTCTCCCATTTATTCGTTTGCTCATGGCGGTTGCATAACATGCGCATCAACTTGAACCTGTACAGCATACAACACAAATCTCAGATAAGGTTAAGCGAAGACATTGATAGTTAAACATAAACACACTTCATTAAACAGTATTATCATAAATTAAACAATGATGTAGATGGTTAAATGCAGAGAAATATATTTGAATATTTATAAACTATTTTAAGGGATAATACGAATTCTTAAGTGAAAATGAACATTTGAATACCTTATGGAGTCGACCATCTTTGTTACCGGCAAATGCCAAGCTTCTTTGATCCAAGCATTGAACGACTCTGAGACATTGGAATACATCTCACCCTAACGTTCACCTCTGAACAGATAATTCAACAAATGTGCCATGTCCGATTTATTAATCAACCAGTGATGGGCTTCTGGTGATGTGACCTGCAGTTCATTCACGATATCATCAAAATCTTTAGCCGTGGATGCCCACGCAATACGAAAGTATAAAGACCAGCACTCCTCTCTCAATGCCTTTCCTAGTCTGACGTTGGCTTTCATGAAATTGGCCTCCAAGTGTCGAAGATAGTATGCATGTGGGGAAGAAGGGAAGACTCTCGCAATAGCGTTCACAAGGCCCTTGGACTTGTCAGAGACGAATGTAATTATCTTATGATAATCTCCTTCCTCGTATAAAGCATCACCTAACTTGGATATGAACCAAGTCCAATTGGCATTGGTCTCGTTGTCAATAATACCGAAGGCGACGTGGAAGAAACCATTGTTTCCATTTTTGCCTGTAGCACCCAGTAGAGTACCCTGATACTTTCCAAGAAGGTGGGTACCATCGACAAACAGCAGCGGCCTGCAAGCCTTCTTGAATCTGACAATACACGCTCTGAAAGAAAAAAAAATGCACGTTTAAATCGCTCACCGTCTCTTTCCACAATCACAAAGCTGCCGGGGTTTGTCTCAACCACCTTATCCACGTACCAAAGCAACAAATCGTAGCTGGAGATGTCGCTGCCATCGAGCACCACACGGGCATGCTCTTTTCCCAAATCAAGCCTGCTTGTATGGAATGTGGACACCATGTTCCCGCAACATGTCTTTTTGAATGTCGATGGCTTTGTACAAGGGCCGATCTTTGAGTTTTTGAATCACCCGTGCACTTACCCATTTTTTTGACGCTTTCGGCTGTGAGGCCGATCACACTCCACCACCGCAAGTGTGTGACGGGTTCATTGTCTTTATTCTGAAAGTATTTTTATTATATTCTTTTGATGCATGAAGGCACCATTGACAACCAACGGCAGCGCAAATTCCTTTTGATTGCAAAATTTTGAAGTACGTCCCTGAAATGTTCAACGCCTTCAAAATATTATTCGATATCCAACGACAACACTTCAGAATGATCTGACGAGTAAGGAAGGTATCCCACACCATCAGGTTCACCATAGGGTTGACCGGGAGCTCTCACAGAATCCGAATTCCTGGCAACACTTCAGTTTAAACGAAACCATCCATAAGGTAAACAGAGACATAACGTGCTTAAATGATAAAATCATAATTTAAACGTTAAGTCAAAGAGTTACACGATGAAGATAAAATTTAAATGCAAACAGAATATATTTAAACAGAGCCTGTCAAACTTAAACAGTAATGAACTTATACAACTAGATAAACATAAAAGAGAATAATCTTACAACGAGAAAAACTCGTTTTCAGTAGGATTCGACAATGCCACATCGTCTTTCTCCACAACAAGATCGACTACAGAGCATTTGAAGATCGAGTGAACGTGACACATCCGCTGGAAGTCGACATCGTTTTATATTGGACAAGCCGTTTTATACCCGTCGGGTGTGATAAACTTCACCCCCACACGGGAAACATCGAGACCCCATCGCTCACATATCTCAGCTAACACCGACTTCCAAGAAGTCAGCGCCGTGAACATTAGCACTCTTTCCTCCCCGTTGTATCTAGCAATACCACAAAAACTATCCATAATATAACTACTAAACTCAAATTAAACAAACCAAAGAGAAGAAGAAGAAGAAAAAGAAGAAGTAGATGATGTAAAGAGCCTTCTAAAATGTGTTTTACAAAAATGTACACAACTGTATGCATAAAGTCAGATATGATGTGATTGGGCGGTATTTTCCCCTCCATTTTAAAGGGTAAAAAAGGTATTTCATTACATGGACCCACTTGAAGTGACCGACAAGGGTTAATCCCTAGAGGTAATCATTACTGGCTCCTTGGCTCGTAGTTCTTCTTCGTTTTCCACCATTGTCGCTTTCCACCATTGTCTCGAAGTTTTTCTTCGCTTGTAAGGACGATGCTGCAGTGTGAAGTCCTTACAAGAGACCGGTCGACTGCAAGCAAGAAGCGGCGGGAAGTAAGCAAGTGACGATAGAAGCCAACCTGTCATCGCTCAAAGGAAAGTACTCCACTTATTATGATTCTCTCTGTTTAAATATCAATCTTTAATGTTTAACAAATATGATTCAGTGTTTAACATATTGGTTCACTATTTAAAATCATTTTATATAGTTGAAACAAATATGTAAACCGTTTAAATATTATCATTTAACTGTTTAACAATATATGTCATTGTTTAAATTGAATGCTTTTACTGACATTGTGTTCACTGATAGAGCCTCCATGAAGAGAACACTTGAGCAGCTTGCTTGTTCACTGTTTAAATTGAATGTTGTTTCTGACATTATGTCGTTTAAACCAATATATAAATCGTTTAAATATTTTGATTTAACTGTTTTAAAATATATGTGATTGTTTAAATTGAATGCTTTCTGCGACATCATGTTGAAGATGGATATTTTTCCAAAACATTGTGTTACATGCATTCCATCAATCTTCTTGGGTACCTCATCGGTCTCTGTTTAAACGTCAACCTTTTTACGTTTAAACAAATATATATATTCTTTAAACTATCGGTTCACTGTTTAAATAATTTGTATATCGTTTAAACATATTTATTTTTTTGTTTAAACCATTGTCCCTGTTTAAACATATTTATTTTTTGTTTAAACACCGTTGTCACTGTTTAAGTAGTAAGGCGATTTTGTTTAACATTTTGTTTGTTTACAATACCATTTTTTGTTTCTACAAATGTTTAAATATCAAAAGTTGACACTCAAATAAGTTTGTTTCATTTATAATATTTAAACATTTACAATGACCTCTGATTAAATATCAAAAGTTCACACTCAGATACGTTTGCTTTATTTCAAATAAAATATTTACAACATTTACAACATCCACAACATTTTCAATGTCTTCACGGACATCGGACACTTGCGAGTCTATTCTAGTTCGTCTATTAAGATTTCGGCTTTCCTCAACAAGTATATGTACCTTCGAATGCTCACGGCGGTTGCATAACATGCGCATCAACTTGAACCTGTACAACGTAGAACACGAACAGTTAAAAAAGGCAGTTAAACAGTTAAACGAAGACAATAATTTTTGCACACTAAAAATTTTTTTTTTAAACGATGAGAACAATTCTCAAGTGATAAATATCAATTTAGTTTTAAAGTATGTGTCGTGGTCACCCTCTCCGGAGAATCCTCCGCAATCAAGCAATGCGTGAAAACTTTCTTGTGTTGATCAAGTCAAAATGCCCGCTTAATTGCTTACCCATCATCCTCCGCATTCAGGCAATTAGGCGGGATTTCTGACTTGAACAGGAAAAGAAAGTTTAACTTATTGCGTGATTGATTCTCCAGAAGAGGATGATCACGACAAATCCTTTAAACGAATATCCTGGACACATGAAGATGAAACTCATCCGAGAAGAAGCAGAGGACGAGGAGGAGGGGTGTTTAGGGGAAGTGGTCTTCCTTCTCATTTATGGTGTGAAGTTCGTAAGCCGGTTGACACTTTAAATTCGATAAAAAAATGGAAACGCACAGAGGACAGAGCTTTTCTCATTAACGAGATAGAATTTAATGCCGTCATTAATTCTTGTGTACGGGATACCATAAATTTGCCATTGACCACCTGGCAACACTTCAGTTTAACAGAACAGGAAATATTTTAAGCAGAGACATAAAATGTTTAAATGAAACATTACAATGTTAAACGGTAATGCAAATAGTTAAATACTGACAAATAAATTAAACGAAGAAAACAATTGTTAAATATAAAAATAATGTATTTAAATAGAGACAGGCAACGTTAAAAGGTAATCAACTTATACAACTAGATAAACATATATAAAAGAGAAGAATCTTACAGCGAGAAAAACTCATTTTCAGTAGGATTCGACAATGCCATAGCGTCTGTCTCGACAAGATCGACAATGGCACATCCACTGGAAGTCAACCTCGTTTTCTATTAGACAAACCGTTTTATATCCATCGGGTGTGATAAAGTTCACCCTGACACGGGGAACATCAAGACCCAATCGCTCACGTATCTCAGCTAAGCTAACACCAATTCCCAAGGAGTCAGCGCCGTGAACAATAACCCTCGAATCGAAGAAATTCTAACCTTATCAAGAAACCGGCAGAATTCAAATATAACAAACCAAATGAGGAGAATAAAAAAAAGAAGAAGAAAAAGATGTGATGAGCCTTCTAAACTTTGTTTGACAAAAGGCAACAAAAAAAAAATGTAAAATTGTATGTATAAAGATTGGACATGATGTGAGTGGCCGTTTTTTCTCGTCATTTTTAAGGGCAAAAATGGAATTTCATAACATGGTCGCATTTCAAGTGAACGGTAGGGGGTAAAAGGGAAGTTAAACAATAACGGAAGGGTTGTCCGGGGTTTACCAAAATTGGAGGGGCTGTTTTGGAATTTTTGAAATTCACGAGGGGTAAACAGTAATTTTCTCTCTCTTTTTTTTTTTAATGTCCAAGCCCTTTAAATTTTTAGACAGGTCTTTTAGTTTAGGTTGGTAGCCTATGGACAAATTTAGTTATTACCTCACATGTTAGGTTGTCCTACATGATAAATTTAGAAGGAATCATTAAACCCAACACATGTTGACCAACTTGATCTGGCCATGTGTAATGGAGGTTATGCTGACCAGTAATACAGGCATCTAGGGGTGGACATGGGCTGGCCCGAACCCAGCCCAAAAAATACAGGGCCTGGGTTTAGAAAGTTGGCCCAAAAAACTGGGTTGGGCTCAAATGTTTTGGCCCGATTGAATTTCGGGCTGGGTTTGGGTCAGATGAATTTTGACCCGGCCCGACCCTAATAAATATATATATATATATCATATATTATTTATAATATATATAATTATATATATAATAGTAATAGGCTTGAAAAGAGTAAACATTTATAATACTTGTGTTGTATTTTTTTTAAATGTTTGAAAAAATTTTAGGGGTTGTAGTAGTAGTTTTATTTAGTTATTTCAATTATTTCATAAAAAAATTATTTATTTTTTGGGTCGGGTCGGGTTGGGCCTGGGCCTAATGACAATCAAATGGGTCGGGCTTGGATCAAAACAATTTGGCCCAAACATGGCCCGGCCCAGCCCAGCCCGAATATATGGGTTGTATATTTGAGTCTAGCCCAGCCCAGACCCGACCCAGCCCGGCCCATGTCCACCCCTACGGGCATCATGATGAGTTCACATGTAAAAAACCTATGAGAAATAATCAATAAAAATAGAATTTTTAAAAAGTTCAATTAAATTCCAAATATGAAGAATTAAAACATCAAAATTACAAAAATGTGAGAATTTTTAGGTATTAAAAAAAATTGGTAAATAGATGCTCTAAGTTGATTAGAATTTGAATATTGTAATGCATAATTTTTTATTGTAAGCACTTGCTGCACCTTTATAATTGTTTAGTTTCATTTTTACTACAGGCGTCCTTTATGCTCCGCTATAATGATATTTCTATTTTTAATTTATTAATTTTTTTATTTTTAATAAAATATTAGTAATGATATTTTTATTATCTAATTTTTTTATTTTTAATAAAATAATGTTGAAGAGAAAAATGCAATCCCATTTAGTTATGAGTAATGGTTTGTTGTTGTCTGTCGGATCGTATCTTATGTTTTTAAATTCATATCAGTTAAAAAAATAAAAATAAAATTTATAAAGTTACATGTGTTTTCTACATTCATATCATCTAATGCCAAACTATATTCTTACCATCTGACATTGAATTTGGTCATGAAATAACATTTAGAATTCAGAAGGCTTTTTCCACATTCTTATCCCCTAAAACGATCCATATCATGAGCATGTATTAAAGTATGATTGAGTAGAGAAATAGAATGATGATTTATCTCTTGCACATGAAACATCTTCGAATTTTGCCTCAAAAGTCTAAGTCATCTTCAAATTTTGCCTCAAGTCTAAGACAAGCCATCAAGGAAGAAGAAAAAGATTCATGCAACAAATAGTTAGGATTAATAGTTTTTGTTGATGTTATTGTATCTTATGGTTTTTTTTAAAATGGATAATCATTGCTTTAATAAGGAATATCTTATTGTTTAACACCCAACTAGTTCAAAAAAAAATAATAATAAAAAAAAACAAAAAAAACAACGCTGATAAAGTTACGAGACGTTTTCTACATTGATTACATCTAATACCAAACTAGGGCTCTGATAAAGTTACAAGTTAATTTTTTTATATTCGTATCAACTAATACCGAACTTAATTGGTCATGAAAAAGCATTAGAACATATATAATTAAGTCGCAAGGGTTTTTTCCACATCCATATCCTTAGCAACTAATTAAATCATGAGAATGTATTAGAGTACGGTTGAATAGAGAATGAAGATTAATTTCTTGCACATGATAATCATTGGATAGCCCAATGGTATGACACAAAAATGTAAAAGGGGAATTTATGAATTCAAATCCCTCCCTCAGTTGTACTGTTCCCATACTACACCCAGGCTTCAGTACTGTTTGTATTCATAAAATAAAGGCGCTTGTAACATTATTAAAAATTTCTTGCACATGAAACACTCATCATCTTCAAACCTAGCCACTGAAGTCAAGCCATCAATGAACCGTCACCATTAAATAATGGACATTAAGCATGAAAATAAACGAGAATAAGATTCAAACAAAAAGTTTTCCACATGCATGTAAACTTAACAGATCTAGAACTATTAAGTTTCCACAAGGTCCCCTCTAGATTATTGGTTTTTTCGCCACATACATTGTCGGTCTCCCTCCACCACCCTAATTCACACGCAACCTACGTTCAGACCAGCCAAACCTCGGGATATTCTTTCCATATGCCCAAATATTCAGCTTAAAGTTTACTCGTCATATAAACATATAGCACAAGACTGTCAAGTGAGATATGATAAGGTAAACTAAAAGATGAAACAGCAGAGAAAAGTCAAGCATGCACATGAATTTCCAACTCTTTCTCATCTATAAATACCCTCCAATCTCCATTCCAACTCTTTATGAGTAACTAAAACATAAAACATGTAACCACCGACCAATTGGTCTATTGGTAGCCGGGTCCCTAATAAAATCTGTCACAAGTGGTGAGATTTCTAATCAATTGGGTGAGGGTATATTTCTGGGAGTGTGAGTAGTGGTTGTGTGCAGGTGGTTCCAGCGCTCATGTTTGCACGGGCCCTCTCCCATTTGCTCCATCGAGGATTGTGCACGCCCCTACCTTTCTTAGCGACTAGGCCGCTCGTCTTGACAAAAAACATAAAACATGTAAACAAAGCATTCATTTAGAGTAATTAACTTTAAAAGACAACATTAGAGGGACAAAGACTAGTTTCCCATACACAACCAAACACATCATCACCATTACCATCATGTCCATTCCTATCTTCTCCTTCCTCCTTCTCCCCCTTTGCCATGCCGCCATCTTTGACATAGTAAACCAATGCAATTACACTATCTGGCCAGCTGCCATCCCAGGCGGTGGCCGGGAACTCCTTCCCGGCCAGAACTGGACCATCTTCGTCAACCCTCGGATGGATGAAGGTCGTATCTGGGCCCGGACTGGCTGCACCTTCAACAAGTCAGGCCATGGCCGGTGCGAGACTGGCGACTGCAACGGCCTTTTAGAATGCCAAACTTATGGATCACCACCCAACACGCTCGCCGAATTCACCCTCAACGGATTCAACAACCTTGATTTTATCGACATCTCTCTTGTTGAGGGCTTCAACGTCCCCATAGAATTCAGTCCAACCGCCGGTTGCAACCATGCCATTCAGTGCTCCACCAACATCACCGGACAGTGCCCAGATGAGTTGAAGACCTCTGGAGGTTGCAACAATCCGTGCACAGTGTTTAATACTGATGAGTATTGTTGTAGATCTGGAAATTGCAAGTCCACAAACTACTCTAATTTCTTCAAAAGACTCTGCCCGAATGCTTATAGCTACCCTGTGGATGACGAAAACAACACTTTTACTTGTGTTGGAGGGACTGATTATAGGGTTGTTTTCTCCCCCTTCACCATGGCACAAAACTGCGGCTGCCCAGCAGACCTTTGCTGCAGCAATTTCGGCTACTGTGGCACTGGTGATCCCTACTGCGGCAACGGGTGCCAACAAGGGCCTTGCTATAACAGCACTGGTAGCGGAAATGTTGCTGATATTGTAACTCAGGAATTTTTTGATGGAATTGCAAATCAAGCAGGAGCTGGATGTGTGGGCAAGGGCTTCTACACGCGCAAAGCTTTCCTCACCGCGACTTTGGCATACTCCCAATTCGGCACCACCGGTTCCGATGATGTGAAGAAAAGGGAGATTGCAGCATACTTCGCCCATGTCACCCATGAAACCGGACGTAGGTTCATTTATACTAATGTTACTAATTAACTTACTTTCAACCTAATTTGCATGCATGCTTGCAAAGTTGAATGCATCTTCTTCTCCAACACAAGGACAACCTTCATGTATACATGCATGTAGTACTGCATTAGATTGAATTCATGATGATTTTGTACCATTTAGTTAAATTATTACAAATTCAATTTGAACCATTCCAAGAAAGTAGGCCAATTTAATATAAAGTGGACTCATGTAATCAATATAGTACTATAAGATGTAGGCCCTTATATATGTCTATGTATTTGTAACTCTAGATCTGAAATAATTAATGCAGTAATGTTAAAATCAGTTTAAACACCTAACAAGTGATTGGTTATTTTGGGTGTGCACATAGTAGGACTTTGATCCCCAATGTGGCATTTAATCAAATGAAAAAATCCTTAGGGAATCGTTAAGCCACTATAATTAGTACACGGTCATGCCTATTTGTCTTTTCGCATTGCTTTGTGGGACGGGCTTGTGGTTTTTATTAAAAAAAAAACTAATTATTAGATATATGAGCCAATTATGCTTGGACGGGTAGACAAGCAACCATATAATTCATGTACATACCTTGTTCTTTGGTGTAGATTTCTGCTACATTGATGAAATTAATGGAGCTAGCCAGAACTACTGCCAGGCTAGCACAGCATATCCATGCAATGCCGACAAGAAGTACTTTGGCCGTGGTCCTCTTCAGCTTACATGGAACTACAACTACATCGACGCCGGCAATGCGCTCAACTTCGACGGCCTTAATGCTCCGGAGACTGTGGGTTCCGACCGGGTTATATCCTTCAAGTCTTCTCTTTGGTTCTGGACAGCCAAAAAGGTGCATGATGCCATAACTTCCGGTCAGGGCTTTGGAGCCACCATCAGGATCATCAATGGCGGGGTTGAGTGTGATGGCAAGAACACAGACCAGATGAATGCTCGGGTTGGATACTATAAGGACTACTGCTCCCAGCTTGGGGTTGATCCTGGAGATAATCTCACTTGTTAGATTATTAATCATACATGGTGGTTATAATTAAGTGCATGGGAGATCAATAGATCATGAGATGCCCAAGTGTGTAATGTAGCCATTACACTTTGTGTGTTCATTTGTGGCTCTAACATGGGATGGAGAACCGAGTGTATTTATAGCACTGTTACATCTGTCCTTTTCTCTGGCTTATCTTTTCTTGGAGCTTATTGTAATCCCACTCCCTGATTAGATCCCTACCGTTAGATATAACCCTGATTAGATCTCCACCATTAGATTTATTTTTTTAAAAAAATATATATTTTAAATATCATTATTTTATTTGTATTGTTTGATTTAAATTATTTTTTTCTTTTAATTTTATTTTTTGAACCATTATCTCCACAACTTAGCCTTATCCTGTTGAGAATTCGCGTACATTAAAATTGGGTAAGAAAACACGTCTCTCATCCTCTTTGATGGATTGCCTAGTGGAGATGACGACAAGATCCAGAATAACAAGCATAACTATAGGTAGGTGATCGTAAAATACCTACACCTTAGACAAGTTTTTTTTATGCTATCTTCTTCCTTTTGTATTATGAGTTCGTCTTAAATCCTCAATTATAGCTATTAGGTCTTGTCAGATTATCATCATTTCTATTAGTTAAGCATAATTTTCAAACCATGTTTATAATTTCTGATTCTGTTTAGTCTTTTGTTTTGATAATAGATCTTCTATTGATTTTTTTTTTAAGAATATTCTGTTGATCCGTACTCACATCCTTGCTAGCATTAAAACTAAGAAACTTTTTAGTAAAAAGGAATTGCTTGTGGGCCGTGTAGTTTTACCTTTTTGCATTGTTGCCCTTAACTATCTTTAATTTTGATGCCTTGTTGAATGGTCTCCTAACCTTGGGTGAAATTCATATTATGCCTTCAAAATATTTTATACAGTTAAGGCACATGAATTGTTGATTGATCTCATTTGATAAGTTTCAGATATCTGCTTTTAAAATAGCAGAAATTCCTCATCAATTTTAGAGGTCTTAGAGGCAGAATTTAGAGGACTGTAAAATAAGAGAATTGTAGAGTTTGATGTTATAAGTACCTGCAAAATTTCAGATTTTATACATCTGTATTTTCTGAGATATGATTTTATTAGTAAACTATCTCGGATGGGATGTCTGTAAAAAAATATCAAGATTGATGGGTATTTTTTATGGTCATAGAGATTGTTTTGGATAAGGTGAAAAATAGGAAAGTTATTTATTTTTGAGTTCTCTGGTTGTCAATTAAATTTCATTGCTTTTGGATTTGTAGGTTGAGAGATATGCATGTTTAAACGGAATATGTTAGAATTATAATTCTGCAGAAATAGTTGAAGGTTCAAATGAATGTTATAATTTGAGTAGTTCTCTAAATAATGTGAATTTCGGATATGTCATTTTCTTAGGTGTCTATATTTCTCATAATCTTGACATTTATGATTTTGAAAAGTATATGTAAAGTTGTGAGGGATTTAGTACTCAACAATCATTATAAAATTGTTCATATGTCCTTAGAGTGGATAATTGCTATTGTACTCTCCCAAGATCCATATTTGGGAGAGTATAGCAATAGCTTGATCTTTTGCATCTGTACCCTTCTGAAAGCTTTCTTGCAAACCCATGATTATTGTAAAATTCATTTTGTTAATGAAACTAATAGGCTACTTCCCAATATAGGGTATTCCCAGAAACTTGATTGAATGTGAGATTTGGAGTTTTGGGCGTTAATCAAGTAAGTAACATTACATATAAATGTATATGTATGTATATAATTTCTGATTATCGACAATTTTGAATTTATTTAAATTATTTTAAAGTTTTTTTTTGTAAGATTAAAACATTTGCTGGGCTTTGATTCAGTTTCTGTCATTATATACTTATTAAATTTTTGAATTACTTTTCTTTCACTAAAACTTTAATTCCCACATTTTGATCATATATGTTATTCTTTGAACTATTATGTTTGTAAATTGTTTTGAGTATAACTAAATTATTTTTACTAGAAAGGAATGGGATCATGCGTATGTTTGTATATTTGCTCGATAAGTTATTCTGAAAATTCTCTTTTGCCCTAACCTGTCTGAAAATTCTAAAATTCTGAAATTTTGTTTTGTTTTCCGATAACAAAGTTATTTTGATATAAATACGCTTAAACTCCATTTAACTAGGCACTAACCCTGTCACTGGGGGTTAAACACTAACCATGTCGACATAAAACTCTCAAGGGCGGCTTAAGTTAATAAAAGGCCTAAAACGAAATTTTAGAATAAATCATCTAATTTATTTAATAAAAATTAAATTTTATTTAGATTTTATTTTAATAAAAAACTTGTTTGTTTTTCTTTCTCCATGTTACTAAACTCGTGATAAGGAGATATATTTAAAATCTAGGAGCAAAAGTCAAAATTAAAAATGTAACAATATGAAAAAGAACAAAAACTCTTATTTATAATTATAAGAAATGAATATTATATTAATTTTGAACAAATAAATGCATGAGAAAAGTCAATAGGATCAAAATATAATTTTGATCCTATTAGTTAGAGAAGATATGAGATTGGTTAAGCATCAAAGTAAATATTTTACTGTGTTATTTTTAATTTTAAAAGTTAGCTAAGATTATTTAGCATTGGCTAAATATTAAATTAAAATATTTTTTTATTACGATAATTATTGAGAGTTCTTCAAAATTTTAAATTTTTAAAATTTTTATTAAAAAATTAAAGACGAGGCCTTAAAATTAAAATTATTATTAAAAAAATTTAAAAATGAGGCCTTGAAAAATATTGGGGCCTAAAGCAATTGCTTCATTGGCCTTACCCTTGAGCGGGCCCTAGAAACTCTGACTCTGTTAAGAAGCTATAGTTTCGCACAGTTCCGTCGGTGAAGAATAACGGCCTCTAATATTCTGGCTCAGGTCACCGAGGGTAAACTAATGATCTCTGTTATTTTGTTTTGGCTTTAGTGATTTGGAGACATATATTTATGTCTGCTATTAAATTGTATTTTGTTGAACCTCTTTGATTTCATGAACTATAATTTTGATAAATATTTGTTATACCTGATATGATTGGTTTTTGATTCTTAATTTCTGAAAAATTTTCTTATGTCCCAGTTATTTTTAGCGGGTTATTTACTGGGCTATCAAGCTCATAATTTTGTTGTTGAATTTTTTTTAGATCCAGAGTGATTAATACAACAGTTATCTTAGTGAGCTTGCGAGAGATTGCATTCTTGATCACTTCTAAATTTGTGTTGTCTTTCTGTCTGTGTGAGTATTTGATTTATATATAGAACACTAGTTTGTATTTGAAGTTGGGAATTCTGAACTTTGTAAATATTTGATGTTGACTTTTGAAATTACAGTTCTATTAGATTGTTTGTTCTGTTTTGGATCAGGTTTTGAGGTCTTGTATGTCTACTTGGCTTCGGCCTTGCAGGTGTATGGCCGTTTGTCGGCGTCCCTTGTCCATTGAGCCGGGTTCAGGACGTGACACTTATCTTCTTTCTATTTGCATCATATATATATATATATATATATATATAAATTATAGTTTGAAGGGTCCCACTTAATTTTATAGTATATTAAAATACACGTGTGTTTGTATAGTTGAATTTAATTTAATTAAAATAAAATAAAAGATCTGAGCCTCACATGCGTGTCTAAATGCAAATTGGGTGGCAGGAAATTGATGAGATGTCCATGAGAAAGCTACAGGAGAAAATAAAGCATGGGCATCTTCGGAAAAAAAAAAAATGATTGATCGGCTCTAGACGGATGCGAAAATAATTTTCTTGGAGTTCAGTAACATTGGTAAAATCCAAACTAATTCGATAATTTTCCTATTTCGCACAGAGTTAATTCGATAATTTTCCTATTTCGCACAGAGTTAATCGCATATCATTATTACTTTATATCTTTGCTAAGCAATGGCAAGACCTAAGAGAAGAGAGCGAGCAAGGGGCTTTCAGCCCTCCTTAAAGATCAAGCTTGCTCAAGAGAAAAACTCTCTCAACCCTCATGCATCAAGGGTAGCCCCCTTTTCTAAGCCCCCTCCGAGATTCTTGCTGCTTGAGAAACTTGAACCTTAGTTACACTTGAAAGACAGCTCCTTGCCGAACGTGTTATCAGATGAGTCAATCTTCTTAGAAGGTTAGTGTATCCTGCCATTGGAGTGAGGCCATTCCACCCTGCACAAAGTAGGATAATTCAGTGTTAGGGCAATGCCTGTGTAAACCTAATCTCAGGGAAGATCATTCTTACTCTTTTGTTGATTTTAATTAGATTTTGTGTTGATTACTTGCATGCTAATTACTATATATATTCTTTTTTTCCAACAATTATTATTTCTAATTAACTCTACCCATTAAACTCTATTGACATGTCTTCTCTATTAGTTTTAAAATCAAACACTTCTAATTGAAGCCACTTATATTTTCTTAGTTTTGTTTTTTCAAAATATGAAATTGAAAACAAAAAAACAAGAATTGGCAACATTGGTAAATCACCCCATAATAATCTTCTTCTGCACCACCATCTACATGTATAGTCCATAACGTACTTGATGATTGTATAATTATTCATTATTATATATTATTTTGTACACTCATTAGGCATGTATTATAATTATATTATAAAATTTGATGTTAAATGTAATATGTTTTGCATTCTCAGGCTTCGGGTAGTACTTAAATATGATATCGAGAGAGCCAAAACGATGAAGATGGAGTTCTCTCGACATCAGTCAAAGAAGGCAATGCAAATAGGATTATTTATGAGCATCTTACGGCCGTAAGCCTCTTCTAGAGAACCATGCGCACATGCTTATGCCCGTAAATGCACTACACCATAATTGGTCTTTAGCGGCGTTTTTAAAAACACCACTATATTTAGAGTTTTCGTGGCATTTTTAAGTAAAAGTAAAACAACACTAAACTGTAAATTTTTGCGGTATTTCTCAACAAACGCCGCTAAAGTACTGAAATTTAGTGGCGTTTTTAAGTAAAACACCATGAAATTCTTGATGTTTTTAAATATAAAAGTCATAAAATTTATATTTCGTGGTGTTTTCCAAAAAAACGCAGCCAAAATGATAGAAAATTTTAATTTTAAAATTCATAAAATTAAAATTTCACGGCGTTTTTAAATAAACAACGCCAAATTCTAAAATTTTTTGAATTTAAAATTTATAAAATTAAATTTTCACGGTGTTTATCCCATAAAGAGCCAAGAAACTATAAATATTTTTTAATTTAAAATCTACAAAATTAAAGTTTAGCAGAATTTATGCATAAAAACGCCGCCACGTTATAGATTTTTTGAAAATTCAAACTTAACACCATCTATTTTGAAAATTTTAAATTTGACTCCATTTATATTAAAATTTACATTTAGTAGCTTTTTTGAGAAAAAAAAGGCACTAAATACCATCATTTTTTTATTTATAAATATCTTTTAATTAGAGGATATTGAAAAGAGAAAGAAAGTGAAAAAAGAAAGGAAAATTATTTTTTAGTCCATAAAAGTTTCCAAACTTCTCTAAAAGTCCCTCTGACATTTGAATTTGACAGACAGTCCCTCCTTTTTTATTTTGCTAATGGTTTGGTCCCTGGTTGTAACTCCGTAAGTTAACTTCATGCAATATTCCATTTTTGCCCTGCTAGTTGGAGGGAAAGCTGGCGCCACATAGAGGTGGGCACGGGCCGTCCGGAAAACCAACCCGCCCGAACCGCTCGCCAGATCAATGACCCGGCGGGCGGTTCATCGACCCGTAACCGACCCTGTCGTCAGACGGGCGGTTTCACGGGTTGGGGTTTTTCCCAACCCGTGACCCGGCGGGTTGACCCGCCGGGTCAAAACCCGGTTGGGCCCGGCGGGCCGGGTCAAACCCGGTTTAACCTTATTGTTTGTTTTTTTTTTTAATACTAAGTACTTGTTGGTCATGGGATTTGAATCCATGATCTTGAACTTGGATAGCAAAAACCCAACCACTTGAGCTAAAATTTGTTTCAGATATTTATTGGAAAGAATTATACATAGATAGATATAGGATATGGATCAAAATATTTTATATATTTAATTTATAAAAAATTTAGAAACCATATAATAAATTAAAAAATTATACAAATCAATTAGTAAAATATCAAAGTATCAAACAATAAATTTTCATAAATATTTTTTTTTTAAAATAATTATTTTGTTAATTGTCTTTTGGCTCATAAACACTAAATCTCTACATATGCACACTTTTAAATTCGCTTTAATAGCGCACTCTTATTTGTCACACATATATATTAGATTATTTTGTTTCAATTTATAAAATAAAAAATAAAATTACAAAAAAATGTTTTTAAATTATGTAAATCAATTTATAAAAAAATATATTAGTAAAAAAAAGAATATCTTTGAATAATGGTTCACACCATATTATTTTGATTTGTAACTTTTTTTTCAATGACAACATGATAAACACAATAATAACCCTATTGTTAGAGACCAAAGTAAAATCTAGAGCCAACCCTAATTATAATAAATAAATAAGTTGATGATAACTTCAATTTAAAATAAGAATACTACTTGATATATACATTTTGTTGCACTTAAAAAGGTGTGCTAATAATTTAATTTGATAGATAAATAAATTAAAAGTGTAGCTTTTTTTATCCTTTTTAAAATTATTTTGATATGTCTTAAAATTTTTTAAGTTATTATAAATTATTTTAAATTTTTTGTTGTTTGGGATTAAATTTTAAAAATATTTTGTAACTTATTTATATTTATGTATGTTTTAAATTAAAACAAAAAAAATTTGTAGGCCAATTGGTTAATGTTATTTTCCCATGTGAGAGGTCCTAGGTTCAAACCCCATCCATGACATATTTTTTTGTTATTTACAAAAACCCGTGTGGTCAAACGGGCCTGGCCCGGACCCGGCGGGTTCTGTGATAAGCCGGGCCGGGTCAACCCGGCCCGCCGGGTCTCCCCTGTAGCACGGGCCGGTTCCGGGTCCGGCTTCCGGTGAACCGGACTCGGCGAGTCGGGCCCGGTTAACCGGCCCGTGGCCACCTCTAGCGCCGCTCGGTCTTGTCAACTTTTTGGAAAATAGTACGGTTGTCAGTTTTAACTTTACATGCTTCTTTAACCCAAGCTGCCTTCTTCTTCTTCCATCATCCTTTTTGTTGGTTTTTTTGTTTCCATCTACGCAGGATAGATAGATTTGTCTCTTACCCGTTGTTCTGGTTTTATTTTGCACTCTTGTACTTTGAATATTTCTTCACTCGGAAGACAATTCATGTAAGCTTCTCCACACTTGTTTTGGTTTTATTTTTTGTGGTCATGCAATTGTTGACCATGCTTTCTTCATGCAGGCAGTCAATAAATACCTTTTACGCAGTTGCTAGGTATAGGGGGGAGGGCTGAGTCCTCCAGTTCACAGCGTTGACTCCTTGGGAGTTAATTCTAGATGAGATATGTCAAAGATGTGAGTTTGACATTGGCACTGTGAAAGTGAAGTTTGTCACACCCGATGCAAACCGAACTATTTGTCCTATTGATTCTGAAATTGACTTTAAGCTTATGTGCCAAATATATCAAATACTAAACAGCGCTGCCGTTGACCTTATTGTTGATGCAGATGCAAATGCTGTATACATGCCATTGTGTTCTTCACTCCCTTCGTAAATATCCTTTCTTTGCTTGATGTGTAGTCATTTTATTTCATTCTTCTACATTATGTCCTCATTCATAAATAATATTTCTCGTATAGTATATAGAGTAGTCACTTATTGTATGCACTTTCCGGTTAATTTCTGGAGATATCATTTACCATTATCTATTTCAACTTATATTTGTCTGTTTATACTTAAAAATTTCTGTTTTCGCTTAACATTAACCGATATCGCTTAAACTCTGCTTAAATGGAAGAGCACTCATTTTAGATGCGAGAGGCACGGGGTTCGGTCCCCCTTATCTCCAACCATTATTTTGATTTTTTAATTATTATTTTTAATTTTTAATTCCACAAAACCATTCTTTTTTGTGAACATTATATATTTGCGCTTAAATTTCCCCGATTTCGCTTAAACTATTTTTGTCCTCTGCTTAAGAGTAAACTATTTCACTTAAACTTATCCGATTTCGCTTAAAATTGTTATATTTCGCTTAAACTTCTTTGATTTCGCTTACAATTATGCGATTTCGCATAAAATTTTTTGATTTCGCTTAAACTCGTCCGATTTAACTTAAATTTATCCGATTTCGTTTAAAGTTGTTTGATTGAGCATAAAAGTGCCATGATTTCACTTAAACTTATCCGACTTGTACACTACAGTGATTCATTTTTGAAGAGTGTGTCGCTCAACAGGGCCACATTTTCACCGCATCAACAACCTGCGGGTGTTCTATCCATCCGGCCTTCGTCAGAAGATCATGAGATTGTTTTAATGGAAGTCGGTGATCAGTTTTCTGACAGTGAACATTTTAAGGATGCACTTAGGAATTTTGCTATCAAACGCAATTTTAACTTTACATTCATCAAGAATGACAACCAGAGAGTGATTGTCAAGTGTGCTGCTGAAGGTTGTGAATACCAACAATATCTTCACAAAGTTTTCTTCTTCTCCCCTCTTCCGGACTAGTGTGATAAGAGTTTTTTTGATAGCTTCCCTATGTCTTTCATAGGTTTTCGAGAAATATTTTTCTTCAAATTCTGAATGTGTCTTTCTCTTTTTAAAACCACCGCGTCCCCATCGCATTTGAGACCAAGAATAATGGATACATCTTCGGCCCTAAACGTCAACAAGCTCTCACCAATTTTAAATTTTTGGGAGCACTCATCGTATCTCTGCAACAGAGCATTGAGCAATCTCCTCTCTTGTAGTATAGGTTCAATTTCCATTAACGATGCGAAAGGAGTACTCCGGATGATTTCTAAATGCCTAGAACTCATGTTTTGTCTTAACTCAGCAATCGTTTCCGCTATAGAGACCAAATAACACCTACCGTTTACAAAATTGGTTGTCATATGTCCAATACCTTCACCAAGAAGGATTAAAGAACTATCAATAATATTTAAGCGGAAACTAGAAATTATAAGTGGAAACACATTTATTTAAATGAAAACCGATTAATTTAAGGGGTAAACAACACATGCAAAAAAAGACAAAACTAAAACTAAAACCAAACGTTTATAAACATCATCTTCCATTCGTGAAAGAACGACAACTTTCCAAATTTAAGCCTGGATCATACACAACAAACAAAAATTAAAAAACCTTCAATTACAAAACCCTAGAAACCTAAAACAGCGATGTAAACAACCCTACAATCTTCCATTAATACCTTCAAGTTTGCTGATTCAAGAGTATGGAGATGGTGTCAAGGAAACAACAATGAAGACCCGGGAAAGCTCTAGCAAACTTCTTTTCAATACCTTCAGTTGAACATAGGGGTTCAATGTGTGTAACTCTCAGCATCTGAAGGGACAAGTCTCAGAATGTGAAGGGGCAACTGAGAGAAGGCACGCACAGGAACCAACACTCCCTTCTCGGGATTCGTGGCCGCTTAACCCGCCCACTTCCCAATGTGGAGAGAGAACACATCATTGATGTAACTGGCGAGCATTTCGGTCTTTTCTCCTCAAAATTCACGGAGTTAGCAACTGCAAGGACCAAATATTCATATGTACGGAAAAGGAGGGATGAACTGTGAATATTCAAACTAGAAGGGTGTTTCTGTGAATACCTGAACTTTGGAGGGATTTTTTGTTCATTTCCAGAAAAAGAAAAGAGGAAAATGGAAGAAGGAAAGATGAAGATGATGATGATGATGCGATAAAGTTAAGAAGAAAAGGAATAAGAAGGAATTAGAAGAAGAAGAAGAAGAAGAAGAAGGAGGAGGAGGAGGAGGGGGAGAAAGAGAAGCAATTAGAAAGGAAGAGAAAAAAGAAAATAAAAAAAAAATCCAAAAAAATATAATAATAATAATAATAATAATAATAATAATTAGAGAACTGATTTATTTTTATATTTTAAAAATCAATTCTAAAATATTAGCCTTTTTTTAAATCTATTTTTAATTTATTTTTGGGAAAATTACTGTTTACCCTTCGTGAATTTCAAAAATTCCAAAACAACCTCTCCAATTTTGGCAAACCCCGGACAACCCTTCCGTTATTGTTCAACTTCCCTTTTACCCCCTGTCGTTCACTTGAAATGCGACCATGTTATGAAATTCCATTTTTGCCATTGAAAATGACGGGAAAAAACGGCCACTTACATCATGTCCAACCTTTATACATACAATTTTGCATTTTTTTGTTGCCTTTTGTCAAACAAAGTTTAGAAGGCTCATCACATCTTCTTCTTCTTCTTCTTTTTCTTATTCTCCTCATTTGGTTTGTTATATTTGAATTCTGTCGGTTTCTTGATAAGGTGAGAATTTTACATTTTTTGTTGCCTATTGTTCACGGCGCTGACTTCTTGGGAATTGGTGTTAGCTTAGCTGAGATACGTGAGCGATTGGGTCTTGATGTTCCCCTTGTCAGGGTAAAGTTTGTCACACCCGATGGATATAAAACGGTTTGTCCAATAGAAAACGAGGTTCACTTTCAGTGGATGTGCCATTGTCGATCTTGTCGAGACAGACGCTATGCCATTGTCGAATCCTACTGAAAATGAGTTTTTCTTGTTGTAAGATTCTTCTCTTTTATGTTTATCTAGTTATATAAGTTGATTAACGTTTAACGTCACCTGTCTCTATTTAAATACATTATTTTTATATTTAACAATTGTCTTTTTCGTTTAATTTATTTGTCAGTATTCAACTATTTGCATTACTGTTTAACATGTAATGTATTATTTAAACATTTTATGTCTCTGCTTAAAATATTTATCTTTTCCGTTTAAACTGACTTGTTGGCAGGTGGCCAATGGCAAATTTATGGTATCTCGTGCACAAGAATTAATGACAGCATTAAATTTTCTAAAATTGACATATATATCGGAAGACCCCTTTCTCTTTCTTGTTAATGAGAAAAGCTCTGTCCCCCGTGCGTTTCCTTTTTTTTTCTCGGATTTGAAGCATCAACCAGCTTACAGACTTCACACCATAAGTGAGAAGGAAGACCACTTCCCCTGGACACCCCCTCCTCCTCGTCCTCTGCTTCTTCTCGGATGAGTTTCATCTTCATGTGTCCAGGATATTTGTTTAAAGGATGTGTCATGATCATCTTCTTCTTTAGAATCAATCACGCAACAAGTTAAACTTTCTTTTTCTATTCAAGTCAGAAAGCCCGCCTAATTGCCTGAATAGGGAGGATGACGGGCAAGCAATTAAGCGGGTATTTTGACTTGATTAGGACAAGAAAGTTTTCACGTATTGCTTGATTGCGGAGGATTCTCTGGAGAGGGTGACCTTGACACATACTTTGAAATGAAATTGATATTTATCACTTGAGAATTGTTCTCATCGTTTAAAAAATTTTCCTTAGTGTGCAAATATTATTGTTTGTGTTTAACTCATAGGATCTTCGCTTCATTCAGACCACAAGTTAAACTATCTATTCTTGACCAGGTCGAAATGCCCGCGTAATTGCCTTAATGCATGGATTCTCCAGCGGAGGAGGACGGGCGTTTCGACTTGGTCAAGAAAAGAAAGTTTAACTATCTTTTCACTTATTGCTTAATTGCGGAGGATTCTCCAGAGGAGGATGACCATGACACATCGATTATATTTAAACTGTTTAACTGCCTTTTTTAACTGTTCGTATTCTATATTGTATAGGTTCAAGTTGATGCGCAATTATGCAACCGCCTTGCGCATTCAAAGGTAGAGATACTTGTTGATAAAAGCCGAAATCTTAATAGACGAACTAGGATCGACTCACAAGTGTTCGATGCCCATGAAGACATTGTAAATGTTGTGGATGTTGTAAATATTGTAAATATTTTATTTGAAATGAAACAAACGTATCTGAGTGTGAACTTTTGATATTTAATCAGAGGTAATTGTAAATGTTTAAATATTTTAAATGAAACAAACTTATTTGAGTGCCAACTTTTGATATTTAAACATTTTTAGAAACAAAAAATGGCATTGTAAACAAACAAAATGTTAAACAAAATCGGCTTAATTTTTAAATAGTAACAACGGTGTTTAAACAAAAAATAAATATGTTTAAACAGTGACAACGGTTTAAACAAAAAAATAAATATGTTTAAACGATATACAAATTATTTAAACAATGAACCGATAGTTTAAAGAATATATATAATTGTTTAAATGTAAAAAGGTTGACGTTTAAACAGAGACCCATGAGGTACCCAAGAGGATTGATGGAATGTCTATAACACGATGTTTTGGAAAAATATCCATCTTCAACAAGATGTCGCAGAAAGCATTCAATTTAAACAATTACATATATTTTAAAACAGTTAAATCAAAATATTTAAATGGTTTACATATTGGTTTAAATGACATATTGTCAGTAACAACATTCAATTTAAACAGTAAACAAGCAAGTTGCTCAAGTGTTCTCTTCATGGAGGCTCATTTAGTGAATACAATATCAGTAACATCATTCAATTTAAACAATAACATATATTGTTAAACAGTCAAATGATAATATTTAAACGGTTTACATATTTATTTAAACTATATAAAAAGGTTTTAAATACTGAACCAACATGTTAAACACTGAATCATATTTGCTAAACATTAAAGATTGATATTTAAACAGAGAGAGAGTCATGATAAGTGGAGTACTTTCTTTCGAGCGATGAGAGGTTAGCTTCTATCGTCCTTTGCTTACTTCACACTGCAACATCTTCCTTACAAGCGAAGAAAAATTTTGAGACAATGGTGGAAAGCGACAATGGTGGAAAATGAAGAAGAACTACGAGCCAAGGAGCCAGTAATGATTGTCTCTAGGGATTAACCCTTGTCGGTCACTTCAAGTGGGTCCATGTAATGAAATACCTTTTTTGCCCTTTAAAATGGTGGGAAAAATACCGCCCAATCACATCGTGTCTGACTTTATGCATACAGTTGTGTACTTTTTTGTGAAACACATTTTAGAAGGCTCTTTATGGATAGTTTTTGTTCAATTTGATTTGGTTTGTTCAATTTGAGTTCAGTAGTTATATTATGGATAGTTTTTGTAGTATTACTAGATACAACGGGGAGGGAAGAGAGCTAATGTTCACGGCGCTAACTTCATGGAAGTCGGTGTTAGCTGAGATATGTGAGCGATGGGGTTTCAATGTTTCCCGTGTGAGGGTGAAGTTTATCACACCCGACGGGTATAAAACGGCTTGTCCAATAGAAAATGATGTCGACTTCCAGCGGATGTGTCACGTTCACTCGATCTTTAAATGCTCTATAGTCGATCTTGTTATGGAAAAAGACAATGTGGCATTGTCGAATTCTACTGAAAACGAGCTTTTCTCATTGTAAGATTATTGTCTTTTATGTTTATCTAGTTGTTTAAGTTCATTACAGTTTAACTTTGATAGTCTCTGTTTAAATATATTCTATTTGCATTTAAATTTTATCTTCATCGTGTAACTATATGACTTAACGTTTAAATTATGATGTTATCATTTAAGCACATTATGTTTCTGTTTAACTTATGGATGATTTCATTTAAACTGAAGTGTTGGCAGGAATTCGGATTCTGCGAGCGCGCCCGGTCAACCCCATGGCAAACCTGATGGTGTGGGATGCCTTCCTTCCTCGTCAGATCATTTTGAAGTGTTGTCGTTGGATATCGGACAATGTTTTGAAGGTGTTGAACATTTCAGGGACGCACTTCAAAATTTTACAATCAAACGGAATTTCGACTTCAAATTCAAAAAGAACGAGAAACACCGGGTGACTGTGGAATGCGCTGCCGTTGGTTGTGAATGGCGTCTTCATGCATCAAAAGAATATAATAAAAATATTTTCAGATCAACCCGTCACACACTTGAGGTGGTGGAGTGGGATCGGCCTCACACCCAAAAGCGTCCAAAAAATGGGTAAGTGCACGAGTGATACAGAAATTCAAAGACCGGCCCTTGTACAAAGCCATTGATATTCAGAAGGACATGTTGCAGGAATATGGTGTCCACATTCCATACAAGCAGAGCTTGGTTGTTAAAAGAGCATGCCCGGGTGGTGCTCGGCGGCAGTGACATCTCCAGCTACGATTTGTTGCTCTGGTACGTGGATAAGGTGGTTGAGACAAACCCTGGCAGCATTGTGATTGTGAAAAGAGGCGGTAAGCGGTTTAACGTGCATTCTTTTCTTTCAGAGCGTGTATTGTCGGATTCAAGAACGCTTGCAAGCCGCTGCTGTTTGTCGATGGTACCCACCTCCTTGGAAAATGTCGGGGTACTCTACTGGGTGCTACAAGCAAAGATGGAAACAATGGTTTCTTCCACGTCGCCTTCGGTATTGTCGACAACGAGACTGATGCCAATTGGACTTGGTTCATATCTAAGTTAGGTGATGCTTTATTTGAGGAAAGAGATTATCATAAGATAATTACATTCGTCTCGGACAAGTCCAAGGGCCTTGTGAACGCTATTGCGAGAGTCTTTCCTTCTTTCCCACATGCATGCTGTCTTCGACACTTGGAGGCCAATTTCATGAAAGCCAACGTCAGACTAGGGAAGGCATTGAGAGATGAGTGCTGGTTTATATACTTTCGTATTGCGTGGGCATCCACGGCTAAAGATTTTGATGATACTGTGAATGAACTTCAGGCCACATCACCGGAAGCCCATCACTGGTTGATTAATAAATCGGATATGGTACATTGGTCGAATTATCTATTCAGAGGCGAATGTCTGGGTGAGTTGTATTCAAATGTCTCGGAGTCGTTCAATGTTTGGATCATAGAAGCTCGGCATTTGCAGGTAACGAAGATGGTTGACTCAATAAGGTATTCTAATGTTCATTTTCACTTAAGAATTCGTATTAACCTTTGAAATAGTTTATAATTAAATTTTCAAATATCTTTTTCTGTATTTAACCATCTACATCATTGTTTAATTTATGATAATACCATTTAATAAAGTGTGTTTATGTTTAGCTATCAATGTCTTTGCTTAACCTTGTATGAAATTTGTGTTGTACGCTGTATAGGTTCAAGTTGATGCACATGTTATGCAACCGCCGTGAGCAAGCGAATAAATAGGAGACCTACTTGTGCCCAGACATACATTCGAAGGTGGAGATACTTATTGAGGATAGCCGAAATCTTGGTGTTGGTCCTTGTGTCCATGATCATTATGAAGTGATTGACCAGTGCAGCTACTTTGTAGATCTTGCCATCAGAACATGCTCATGTCGCAGGTGGCAAGTTTATGGTATCCCGTGCAAACACGCTTGTGCTGCATTAATGCAAACAAACACCAACGTTCATCGATTTATTAGCGGCTACTTTACCGTCAACAATTACAAACTGGTGTATAAGGAAGCTATATTCCCCATACCCGACGATGACAAGCCTACGTTGCAGCCACTGCCTTGGCTCCTGTCACAATCGCAGATCTTGCAATGAAACTGTCGCCAACTAGCTATTGTAAAACAACTGATTTTTAAAAAGAAACAAACTTATTGTGTGCCAACTTTTCATTTTTAAACAGAGAAAACCTTATTCTTACAATTAACACATGTATTTATATAGAGACATTGTTATTTTAAACGGTAAATAGTTATTTTCACAAGTGACTAGTTCGTCTTAAACTGTAACATGGATATTTAAACAATGACATTGACAGTTAAACAATGAAACTTAAAATTAAACAATGAAAGTGCAAGTTAAACAATGAAACTGGAAGGTTTAAAAAAGAGTCAAGTATATAAATATAGATACATGTAAATTTACATTGACAAAATTTTTCATGTTCTTCAAAAATAATGAATTGAATTTAAACTGGTTTACATTTAAAACTAAGATAACGTATTCTATGAACCCACTTTCGAACACTCCCTTTTGGCAGTGATGCCAACTGCCCTCCCTTCCTTAAGTATGCGGGAAACATACTTTAATCGCAGATAAGGGACGTCCGTCTGCGGTAGCCGTAGCTTCTCATCGGCGAGTAACTGCTCGATAAACCGCATTACATAAATGGCGCAGTCGACACTTCCTTGTTTTTGTCATGGGGTTTCAGTGTCGTGAACAAGTGGGTACTTTGCGGTTGCCGACTCGCCGAACTCTATGTCGATACAAAGGTCGAATAAGTTCTGCTGTGGAGGTATACAAGTTGATATTAGAATAGCGGTTATTTACCAAACACTATTACTCAAACACAAATTATTAAAGCACTTACCATTTCTAGCGCATCTTTATCGTGTTCCTTGCTTTGGCATGAAGAATAATGCATGTATTCTTGTTTGTCATTGTCAAGGACGACTGTGGACTCTTTTTTTCTCACTCGGCCTCTTATTAGGGTTAGATCGGTTAAAATAAATGGATCACAAATCAAATTAAATTTTTTATGACTTCAAAAGATTATGGGTTCATGACTTCCATTAGGGGCAAGCCCTTAATGTTAATTACCCTGGACATTGTCGCAGGAACCTCTGATTAAGAAATAAGTGTGAACAATGAAATAAGTTGTGACAATCAATTTAATTTATTTCATGGATTTCATCGAAAATACAAGAAATTTGAAATCATCTGAACTTATGAACTTGTGTCTTGGGAATGTTTGCATCTTTTGATTTGATTTGTATTTTCAGTTCTGGATTCTCTATGTTGATGAATCATAAACTTGATTTTGACTTTCCATAGGCTTCGGCTTTGTGCTTGTGAAGCTTCCTTCAAGTCTTGACTTGTGAAACTCTTTGGGTCTTTGACTTATGATGTCTTGACACTGATGAGTCCAATTATCGATTTATATGGATTTTGAATATTGACTTTTGGAACTCTTTAGGTCTTTGACTTTTGATGTCTTGAGACTACTGAGTTCAATTGTCAATTTATATTTTAACTTGTGAAACTCTTTAAGTCTTTGACTTCTGATGTCTTGAGACCACTGGGTTCAATTGTCGATTTGTGTAATACCCTGAACCTTTGGATACCTGTTGGAAAATATATTCAGGGTATTACTACAGTTGCAGTAAGATTTTTCTACGGAGTAATCTTGTTGAGAAACCCCAAGTGAAAGAATAAGGACCTAAGTGTAAAAGTTTTTAAAAGATTTTGGGTTAAAGAGTAAAAGGAAAAGGATTGATATAAAATGTTTCTGGCAACCAAGGACTGAAAGGTAAGATGAAGGGATCTTTTTGAAATATTGTGCTATAATCCAGGGAGCATTGGATAATTTTAAAGGACCTTTTTGAGAATACTATTTTTATAATTCAGGGACCATTTGTGAGTTTTTTTCAGAGACTATTTTTGTAAGAAATTAAGTTTTTGAGGGACTAAATGTAAATTTCGGCTGAATCATAAGATTGGAGAAAAATTTAGAATTTGTTCATCTTCTTCTCTTCATCCTTCCTATGCTACAGTAACCCGTGAGAGAAAAATAAAATAAAAATGAAATTGAAAAGGAAAATGGGAGGCTTGAAGGAGTTTGGAGCTTGGAGAATGCCGGAGAAAGTTCACCGGAGTGTTTGTTTGCTTGGTAAGGATTTCTTGGTGTTGTATTTTCATGTATGTATGCATGTATGTATTTTGGGTGATTTTGGAGGAAATAATGAATTTGTTTTGAGGAAATCATGATGGAGTTGATGAGGGTGTTGTTGTGAAATTGTTTTTGTGTTGAAAACCTTGTATTTGTGATGGAAATTGCTTGAAATGGAGATGAGTTTGCCGGAATTACTGTAGCAATTACTGTAGCACCGAGATTAGGGTTTTGTTTGGTTAATTAAATTGATTATGATGATTAGGAGGTTAATGATAATGGTTAGATTGAAATGGGTTGAGTTAGCCAAGTTGAATTGGTTGGATCTAACCAAGTTGGATTGAATTGATTGAGTTGAATCAATTTGGTTGAGTTGGGCTTGATCAAATCAAGTTGAGATGGTTTGGGTTTGGTTCAGTTGATTTGGGTTAAGGGTTTTGGACTGAACCAAGTTGGTTCAAAGGATTTTGAATAAGAATTGAGTTGGTTCAAGCTGGTTCAGTTTGATTGAGTTTGGTTCAGTGCAATTAAGCTTGGTTCAGTGCAATTGAGCTTGGTTCAATGGAATTGAGATTGGTTCAGATTGGTTTAACTATGTTTAGTCTAAATTGAGTTGGTTTAAGTGCAATTGAAAGCCAGTTGGATTATGCAAGGTCGGATTTTAACCGATTGGAGTGAGTGGGCCCAATAGAGAGTTGATTATTATTTTTTTTTTTGTATTTTCTTTTGAGTTTAAATATATTATTTATTTTTATTATATTATTCTTGTTAGGTGTTGTTCAGTCTTGGGAGGGAATTCCAGGTCTAGCAAGGAACCCAAGGACACCAGGTGAGTTGGTAGTGGCTATTATTTTAAATAATTGTTTAATTATTATTATTTTGAAATAATTATTTAATGGCTAGTATTTTGAAAATAAATGTTTAAGTATTTCATTTTATCATGTTTGATTGCGTATAATGTTGAAGTATACTTAAACTTATTTGTCGTTGATGTTCATGACAATCATATTGATACATCAGCTTTGTATAATTATACGTATTTATGAATAGTATAAATACATGTATATGTGATTTAATTATTCGGTTCATGAATTTATTTTTGAATGGTTATATATGCTTTGATTTGGAATGATTTGTGAAATCATGTGCGTGTATTAAAATGTTTTACCGACAATATTTGTGGGACTGGTTTTCATACTTGGCATAGGAATGGTATTTTGTATTTGGACTTTACTGGTATTATGCATGTATCGTACTGTGAATGTCCTGGATAAGGACCATGTGATATGATTTATACAGTTTGTATTATTGCTGCATCTACATGTTGGTTTGGATGGTGGCGGCGGGCTAAGGCCCGACTACTGCAGTAGTGGGTCCCCACGGGCCAACGTTTAGAGGTGGCGTGGTGGACCTGAGTGTTGATTTGTCCAGGTCAGGTGGGAGCGTAGAGCCCTGATTGGATTATACATCGGGATCCCGAGTCGCACATGGGGACCCAGATGGGCCAACGTCGAGGTGCGAAGACCTTGGCGGCTCCTAAACTAGTCGCGACGGCTAAGTGGGGAGAGTTTTTCAGTCGTGGAATTGAGAATGAATTTTTTTATATTACTTGTTATTTTTGGGTTGTGATGAGGGGCGAGCCCATTGCCGCTCTTAGGGAGGCGAGTCTCTCACAACAATTTGGATTTTCTTAGAAAATTGATTTGATATTGATTTATGATGAGTTTATGTTTCAAAAGTTCTTTAAAGATGTATTTTTGCTAGAATTACATTATTTTTGGAAAAGTTGGAAAAATTATTTGAGAAGTTGGTATTTATATACTTTATATACATCGTATTTTAGTATTTGAAATTATTAAGCCACTCTGAAGCCAATCGAATGGGTCAGAGTGCGAGGAGGCGGGACCCTAGATTGCTCGATCGAGTATAGAGCTAGTCGGGGGTTGAGTCCGGGACTGCGAGTGGGTCCCTCTTTCTTTCTTTCTTGTTATTGGTGTCATGATCTTGTAGCGGTTGTACCCATAAATTAGAGTGATTATATTTATTATATTTATGTATTTGAACATGTACTTGGTGAAAAATTGTAAATTGTGATTTGTAGGTCTGCTTTTGTTTAAAGCAGGTTGTCAGTTTCCAGTTAAAAGGGAATTTTAACTGATGGGTGCCACATTTACCTCGGTAGAAGGGGTGGGTGTGACAATTTGTATCTTGACTTGTGAACTCTTTGGATCTTTGACTTCTGATGTCTTAAGACCACTGGGTTCAATTGTCGATTTATATTTTGACTTGTGAACTCTTTGGGTCTTCGACTTATGATGTCTTGACCTTGCTGAATCCAATTGTCGATTTATATGGATTTTTCGAGTCTTAACTCTTTTCATATCTTAAATCTCGAGTTGACTGCTTTAGTTTTAATTTAATTTTTTTTTGTCACATGTCGCTGCATATGCCTCATCATCGCGTTGCATGCCTCGTTGTAGTCTTGCATGTCTCATTGCCGACTTGCCTCGAGATAAGCATTCTTGTCATTTTTTTCCGAATAAGTGATTTTGTTATTGCTTTGAACTTTCGGACATACATATATATATAAATGTATATGTACATATATAAAAGGCTGGTTGCATGCCCTGAAGAATGCCCGGATTTAATTCTTCTAAAATTTTTATTAGACACATCATTCATGCGATTTTTCATAGTGGGACCCACTTTTGAAATTGTTTTGCCACTTCAAGATTTCCATTCAATTTATAAGAGACAGCATCATACCATGTCCATCCATCATCCTTTAATCAATATAGCATGTTGCTCTGGGATGTTTATATATATATATATATATATATATATAAATAATCCCATGTGAATGGTGGACCCGTCCTATTGAGAATTCTTCATTTTAACTAATGATACACATGAGTAAACATATGTGCATGCATGCCATTACATTGCATTTCATTTTTGAATCCATAGGTGTCTTGATTGTGAGGGAGACATCCACTAAAGTGTTTGGTTGGGCACGTACATGCTTGCATGCATGCATGTAATGCATTTATTTAACTACAAATCTTGTAGTGTTATCATATATATATATATATATATATATATATATATATATATAATTGAGAGAAACACAGACATATATATTATTCATTTTTTTTTAAAATGAATTTCTTTCGACAAGAGAGAGAATCTCACGTGGATTTTTTTTATGATTCCTCAACCAGGTATATTGTTCTTAAAGACTCCCTTATATTGCGTGAGAGAATTGCGAAAGAAAGGCAGCCATTTGCTATGCTTAATGACCTTCATTTTATTTCTCCATTCATTGATTGTGAATTCATGAGTATGAAATTTTGGGCCCGGAACAACAAGTCCGATTGGGTTGGGAAATATTTCAAATTCCAAAGTTTCATTGAGAACCATCATCAACTTCTTGCATATGATAGAATGAAGATTTTATACAACCCAGTATTGATTAAAATAGTTCTGCATTGTTTATTGGGTTCTTGGTTTTAGTTAGAGTGTTCTAGGAATTCACTTTTGGGCCCATCCTGCAATCATGTACAGGTTTAGTCTTAAGGAAAGACTTTTCTATTGAACAACACCTCTGAATATGAAAGAAGATGAGTCAAATTTTATGGGATATCCCACCATTTGAAATGGCCAAATGCGACTTTAATGCTAAACTAAAATCAACAATAGAAATATATATTTAGATATATATATATATATATGTATATATATATAATGATTTAAAGACCTTATATATATATATTCGTCCAAGGCCTATTTATCTGTTTTGTGGGCTTTTGAAGTCCAAACATAACTATATAATATGGGGCTTCCTTTATGTCTTGGAGAGACTTCTTATGCAATCATAGACATAATGAGTTGTGCGTTGTTTCTTTTGGTTCACTTCTTTGAAACTGATCACATCAATATTTCTTTCGTTATAATTGCTAGTTCAAATTTCCGTAGTCTTGGTTACATAATGTCTTCCTTGTATTAACAGTGTCATCATAGCCAGTATCTTAGGATCCGATGAACCATTTCTTCCCATTAAATTCCTACACAACTTGCACAATATCATCAGGGTTATCTAAAATTGACAAACCTAAAGCACTTGGATTTTCCATCTCTCTCCATCATTTTAAGATCATCTTCTGAAGTATATTATGAGAAATTCTTTACAGATGCCTTATTAAACTTTCCCATGTTCACAACACCCTCTCATTACTGTTTTCGAAAGAATGGTTAACATAACTTTCTAATCATTCAAAAGCATGTCATTAAAAGCCTCTCTATTGCACTTTGGGCTGCCTCCTCTAATTCATATTGAATAAACCCATAATCTTTTAACTTACATTCAAAATTTTCATGGCTTTTGTTTCATTAACAAGATTGTGTAACCAAATGACATCCTGGTGCTAGCGTCCCTGCAAACAAAGACCACTCATAGCTTTTGTTACATCAACAGGATCGCCTAACAACATAGACATGGGTAACAGGGCCGAAAGCACAGAAAAGCTTAAGGAGGTCAGGTTCTCGGGTATCTTCTGAATGATTTATAACTTGGACTGAGTTCTCATCATTCCGACGTCTCATTTCAGTTCCAGATCGCTTAGCACCTGCTCTCATGCATGTTGGGCGGCATATATGCACCACCTGCATCCTTGTCAGCACCTGATGAAGCTAAGGTTTCTTTTGGAAGGTTGTCAACAAAGGCATCAACCTGTGGAGCCAGATCTTTATATGGGCACTTTGATGTCCAGTGATCACCTTTTCGGTCACATGTCCAGCATACCATAATGATAGCACCTGCTTTTCTCGTAACAGCTAATGTATCACTGGCAACCTTTACTTATTCTGGTTGACTACTTGGAGACTTGGTCACTTAGGGAGAATCTCCTCTGTAGAACCATGGTAAGGCAGCTTCCAGCGTCTTCATGGGCGGCATCCCCGAACTTGCTTCAAGACTTCCGCTCCATCGGGCGTTTGCTGAGGTGAGTACGAGTAAGCTTGCGGGCATAAGTAGTGGTGTTGAGGACAACAGCACCGAAGGCATGCGGCAAACAAAATGGCACCACCGAAGGTAGGCAGGGGCAACAACAGCGACGTTAGTAGTGAGAGGAAATGATGAGCTACTTCTTCTCCTCTCTTCACGTTCCTTTCTCGTTGGTTTTCCCTCCTCCTTCTATCTTCTCATTTCTCTCGTCGGTCCTCCTCCTCCTCTCTAGATTCGTGCGACCTCCTTCCCCCTTCGTCTTCCTCTCTGCCCTTTTATAAAGGCCAGGCCGGTGTCAGTTGTGAAGATCGTGAGGTGGTCTCTTTGATCGTGACCCTTGACGTGGACGACCATGGGCAGTTATCACGATTGGTGACGGAGATTTTTCTCGTCCCGTGACCACGTACGACCAAACATATTAGATATATAAATATATATATTTGATTTCAAAATTTTATTATATATATATATATAATGTTATTATTTAATATTATTATTATCATTTTCTTAATATATATATTATTTGATATTATTATTATTTTTTAGATTTGATTAATATCATTGTCGTTATTATTTTTATTATCATTATTATTATTATTATTTATTTGATTTGATTTATTTTTTTTATTATATATATACATATATTTATCCGATTTGATTGTTTCATTTTATTTTATTATTTTATGATTATTATTATTTTATTATTTTATTCGATTTATATATATACTATCAGATTTTATTTATATATATATATATATATATTTATCTAATTTGGTTTATTTTATTATATATATTTGATTCATTTGATTTGTTTTGTTTTATCTTTTATCTCGCCATTTAAAATAAAATAATTTTATTTATATATATATTATTAATAATTATATATATAATTTATATATATTTTTTTAATTTATTTTATTTTATTTTTCTTATTTTAATTTATTATATTTATTATATATATGTTTGTCTCGTGATTTGTATTTTGAGATTAAGATCACCTCGAGATCGGTGCTCTTGGCTAATCTTAAAATTTTGGATATTTTGAATCGCCTTGAAATTTGTGTTCTTAGCTGATTCAGATATTTGAATATTTCTTTATTTGCCTCGAGATCAGTGTTCTTGGCTTATCCGGAGATTTGAATATTTAGATCGCCTCGAGATCGGTGCTCTTGGCAGATCTTGATATTTGAGTATTTTGGATCGCCTCGAGATCGGTGCTCTTGGCTTATCCCGAGATTTGAATATTTAGATCGTCTTGAGATCGGTGCTCTTGGCTAATCATGATATTTAAGTATTTTGGATCGCCTCGAGATCGGAGCTCTTACCTAATCTTGATATATTTTGATATTTGTGTATTTTGGATCGCCTTGAGATCGGTGCTCTTGGCTTATCCGGAGATTTGAATATTTAGATCGTCTCGAGATTGGTGCTCTTGGCTGATCTTGGAATTTGTAATATTTAGATCACCTTAAGATATGTATTCTTTGGTGATCTTGAATATATTCAAATTTTATGAAATTTATTTATCTTATCCACATGTTGTCCTAATTTGATTATGATTGGGTCACATGTGGTTTTAAAATTTTAATTTGATTTGAATTAGGACATGCAAAATTTTTATATAAACAACGACGACATGGAAGTGGTCATTCATAATTATCGGGAGGATTACAATTATCATAGCCATAGTGGTATCATAATTATCATAGCCATAGTGGTATCATGTACGTCTTCCTGCATTACATAAATAGTGCCAGTGGTCGTATGATGGAGACGCACTTCTTATAACGATATGGCACTATGCTCAGTGACTTTTGGATTATACATATGAAAGTGTCCATCACAACGTATGCGACCATCTCCTTCCCCTCAAGCAGATCGAATAGCCTGGACCGTGTGGTGCAGACAGAGTCATTCTTCCATACGATAGTGCTGCGATTAAACAGTAACAGAGATACATAAACAATATTGTAAATATTTAACTGATACATCAACCGTTTAAATTCTATGTCGAATATTTAAACGTTAACTATATAAATTAAATGGTAACATATAATAGTTTAAATTCTATCTGGAATATTTAAACGTTAAATATATAACTTAAAGGGTAACATGTAATAGTTTAAATGCTATGTGGGATATTTAAACGTTAACTATATAACTTAAAGGGTAACATATAATACTTTAAACAATACCATAAAAACTTCAAACTTACTTGTTCATAGGGCAGTTGGGGAAGATCCTTATCAACTCATGTTCATACTTGTTGAGGCGCGGTTGGCCAACGTATTTTTTCTTCTTCGGAATAAAGACTTTTCGAACTTCTTCCAATTTTTTATTGCATTGATCTTCTCTCTCGTCGTCATTTCGGCGGCATTCCCTTGACCCTCGTCAACAGTTGTTTTGGGATTATCATGTGGCACTGTTGTTGACGGGTGCCGGTGTTTAGCACCAGCATCATCTTCCTTCGATGCGGGCACGACAGCATCATCAAGCGGAGACATATCCTTACATGCTTCTTGTTGTTGTGGGATTGTGTCTGCCTTCGATCCGGTATTGTCGGCCGTTGGTTCCACCGTGACTATGATTTCATTGATTATAGAGTCAACGACCTTCTCAACTGTGGCCACGACAACAGCATCAATGGGAGACACAATGTTAGCTGGTTCTTGTTCTTCAGAAATTGTGTCCATCTTTGATGTCGTACTATCAGCCGCCGTTCCACCGGGTTCATGATTTCGTTAACAACAGAGTCAACAATCTTATCAACCGCGGTAATGGCAACATCATCTAAGATATCCTTCATCGTGACGGCCATGTCATCAACGGTAACACCATCAGCCGCCGATGGTGCTACTATTGTTTTATTATCAGCCGCCAGTGGAGACGGAGGCATATTGTTTTCTTTTTTTTTACAAGCCTCTTCGAATGAGGCTGTTTTTAAATGACCTCCCCGATGATTTCATCGTCATCGAATTCTGATGTCGCGTCCGTCCCGTGTGCTTCATTTGTTCGGAGGGACGGCGCAGTCGATTGTGACCGGCCTTCCAATGCCTCAACCCGAGCGACAAGCCGAGGGAACTCGGTCATCAATATCTGGAAAGTCTACAGAAGAGTTGCAGTGACATTCTCTCCTAGTGCCGTCATGGGCGCTGCCATGGTCGGGGGGACTGTCGATGTCGTCGTTGGGGGTGTTGCAATCCGGCGGGGTAGGGGATAGCTTCACCGGCGTCGAGGAATGTGTGCTCGTTTTGGGCTGGAAGTAAGAGAACGGCGTTGAGCGCGCACGGAAGAGGTTGCCTTCTCATCTTGCATTCGAGCAAGTGGTTCCGGAGTAATAGCATCCAACCGACGGTTGGTCCTAACAAATATATCTTCATCAGCATTCGCCGGAACCAGCTCAGAAAACTAACATGTGTAAACCAAACAATCTTAGCAAAATCATTCAGTTGAAACAATAAAAACTATAGTGAAACATTGAACTTATATATTTAAACATTATAGCATAAACGTAAACAGAGAACAAAAGTTTTAAACATTGAAGAATACTTTTTAAACGGTAAATGAACAAAGTTAAACGGTAAATAATATGTTTAAACATTAACTTCTACTGTTAAACACATTGTTCATGATTTATTACCTCTTTTCTTTCGAGAGATGACAAACTGGTTTCTATCATCGCTTGTTTCCAGTAAATATTTTCACCGTAGCACAACATCCTTAGGATCTTGCAGAAACGGACTTTCTTTCTTGTTCCGGTTAGCTCGTAAAACTAGATGTTAAGCGCGACCGGGCAACGCTTAATATACCCTGTGTTGGTCTTCTTCCCCGCGCATTTAGCTTGCACTCGAGCAGCTGTTTGTGGAATGCCCTCCATAAGCCACTTGTGCGTCACCTGCGCCCATGCGTATCGCCCCATGCCAGGTAGATCATGGACATAATCAACGATCTAGTTAGGAACCGAGTATGAGGTATTTGGGAAGAGGATTGTACCCATGTGGTACACCATCAGTAGTTTCACAAAAAAAATTTCTTCTCCCCTCTGTCCAACGAGTTGTTGAAGGGTGCTCCTGATGGAGTCTCTGTGTCTCTCGTAGGTTTCGGATAAATACCTCTCTTTGAAAGCTGAGCGTGTTTTCTTTTTTTGAAATACGAATGTGTCTCCATCGCAACGCAGACCAAGAACAAGGGCCACATTTTCAGGCCTGAAAGTCAGCATGCTTTCCTCGATCCTGAATTTAATGGTGCGGCTATCGTACCTTTGCAACTAAGATTCAAGAAGGGCCCGCTCTTGGAATACAGCTTCCAACTCAGTAAATGCTGCAAATGGTGTCCTTTGGATGATCTCCCAGTGTCGAGGGATCATGTGAACTTTCAATTCAGCCACGGTCTCTACTACCGGTGTCAAGTAGCATTGCCCATTAACTAGATTGACCGCTATAATCACAAGCCCGCGACAATAACAGCACATTCAGCTAGCCGTATTCACAAATTGTTAAGCGGAAATATAAGTTATTAAACGATAAACTCTCAATTCTTAAACAATGATATCACTTGTTAAACAGAGACCTATATTATTAAATAGGGATACCAATATTTAAACTCAGACGACAAAACTTAAACGATAAAAGCTCATTTTTTAAACGGAGACCTCATTTGTACAACTGCAACCATATCAATTGAAAGGGAAAACGTACATTATAAACATTACGCAAATCACAACAATCGAAAAACTATTTCGATCGTGTACACAGACGAAAATGTAAAACAAAACAAAACCCTAGCCGAGAAATCTCCCTGCAGACTAACAAAACCCCAGCCGATAAATCACCCTGCAGGCTTCAATGTCTTCCAATAAAAACAAAATCACAAAACAAAACCGAAAAATGTTTCTTTGTAACAGAATAGTTAACATAAAACCATAATCAATAACTTAGATTGCAAACTGATGAAATGCTGAATACTTGCGCGGGACTTCTCCTTTGAGACACCGGTGGAAAGGGAAAAGCTGAATTTTATAGAGGATGTGCCGCAAAAATGGCTGGAGACGCGAGTTGAGAGAAGACAAGCAAGCGGCTCAAATGGTTGTAGCCCTAAGAAAAACCTCCCCACTTTCTCTCACACAGCCGAAATGGCTGCAGCCACGACTTCCCGTGCAAGGGCATTTTCATCCATAAAATTTAAAAATCACTCTGTTAACCACCGTCACATACTTTGGGGGTTTCAAAATCATGGAGTGTAAAAGGAATGGGGTTTGGGGATTGCAAAATTAGGGGGGTTTGTTTGGCAATATGGCAAACTTAGGGGTTTTTTTTTGGCAATTTCCACTTTATTTTTTTAAAAAAATATTTTTAAAAAACACCGCTAATGGCACAAAAAAGGCTGCTAATTTAGCGGCGTTTGCATATAAATGCCGCTAAATTACTTGGTAAATTAATTATTCTTTTTAAATATAAAACACAGCTAAAGGTCTCAAAAACACGGCTAATTTAGCGTCGTTTACAGAAAACCACCGCCTATTGCTGGAACATTGCCGACACTATTTTATTTAAATATATACTTATATTATATAAGTATGTACAAAACTAATTAATAAATATATTTTTTAATTCGGGCTGAGCCGACCTAGGCATGCTTGGGCCCGTGCTTTTAACAATAAAAACCAAACCCCACCTATTTTTAAAATAGGCATTTTTTTTTTGGTCTAAGACCCAGATATCAGGCCTTATATATTTACCCAAACCATTTCAATTTTTGGGCAGACGTTTTAATTTAGGCTGCTAGCCCATCCCTTGGACAAGTTTAGTTATTACCTCATGTATTAGATTGTCCTACATGATAAATTTTGAGAGGATCATTAAACCCAGCACATGTTGACCAACTTGATCTGGCCATGCGTAAAGGAGGTTATGCTGACTAGCAATATTGGCATCTTGATGAGTTCACAGGTAAAAAAACTATGAGAAATAATCAATAAAAATAGAATTTTTAAAAAGTTCAAATAAATTCCAAATATGAAGAATGAAAACATCAAAATTACAAAAATGTGAGAATTTTTAGGTATTAAAAAAATTTGTAAAGAGATGTTCTTAGTTGATTAGAATTTGAATGTAATGCATAATTTTTTATTGTAAGCACTTGTTGCACTTATATAATTGTTTAGTTTCATTTTTACTACAGGCGTCCTTTCTGCTCCGCTATAATGATATTTCTATTTTTAATTTATTAATTTTTTATTTTTAATAAAAAATGTTAATGATATTTTTATTATCAAATTTTTTTTATTTTTAATAAAATAATGGCGAAGAGAAACATGCAATCTTTTGTTTTTAACTCCATACCAGTTTAAAAAATAAAAAATAAAATTTATGAAGTTACATATGTTTTCTACATTCATATCATCTGATACCAAACTATATTCTTAATTACCATCTGACATTGAATTTGGTCATGAAATGGCATTTAGAATTCGGAAGGCTTTTTCCACATTCTTATCCCTTACAACGATCCATATCATGAGCATGTATTAAAGTATGATTGAGTAGAGAAATAGAATGATGATTTATCTCTTGGACATGAAACATCTTCGAATTTTGCCTCTAAAGTCTAAGTCATATTCAAATTTTGCCTCAAGTCTAAGTCAAGCCATCAAGGAAGAAGAAAAAGATTCATGCAACAAATAGTTAGGATTAATAGTTTTTGTTGATGTTATTGTATCTTATGGTTAGTTTGTTTTTTTTTAAAAAAATTGGATAATCATTGCTTTAATAAGGAATATCTTATTGTTTAACACCCAACTAGTTCAACCAAAAAAAACGTCCATAAAGTTATGAGACGTTTTCTACATTGATTACATCTAATACCAAACTAGGTCTATGATAAAGTTACAAGTTAATTAATTTTTCTACACCGAACTTAATTGGTCATGAAAAAGCATTAGAACATATATAATTAAGTCGCAAGGTTTTTTTCCACATCCATATCCCTTCAAAACTAATTAAATCATGAGAATGGATTAAAGTAAGGTTGAGTAGAGAATGAAGATTAATCTCTTGCACATGAAACCCTCATCATCTTCAAACTTTGCCACTGAAGTCAAGCCATCAATGAACCGTCACCATTAAATAATGGACATTAAGCATGACAATGAAACAAGAATAAGTACAAACAAAAAGTTTTCCACATGCACGTAAACCTAACATATCTAGAACTATTAAGTTTCCACAATGTCCCCTCTAGATTAATGGTTTTTTTCGCCACATACATTGCCGGCCTCACTCTACCACCCAAAGTCACACGTAACTTACGTTCAAACCAGCCAAACCTATGGATATTCTTCTCATATGTCCAAATATTCAGCTTTAAGTTAACTCTCGTCTTACAAACATATAGCACAAGACTGGATCCCTTCAAATTAACCAGGCTCTAGTGAGATATGATAAGGTAAACTAAGAGATGAATCAGCAAAGAAAAGTCAAGCATGCATAAGAAATTCCAACTCTTTCTCATCTATAAATACCCTACAATCTCCATTCCAACTCTTCATAACTAACTAAAACTAGTAACCATGCATTCATTTAGAATAACATTCCTTCAAGCTATCCTCTTCGCCGGAGCTGTTTCCGGCCTTCTCTCCCGCTTCGCCGTGGCACAAAACTGCGGCTGTGCTTCCAACCTTTGCTGCAGCAAGTATGGATACTGCGGCACCGGTGATGCCTACTGCGGCGACGGGTGCCAACAAGGGCCTTGCTATAGCAGTGGTAGTGGTGGAGGATCTGTTGGTAATATTGTAACTCAGGCATTTTTTGATGGAATCGCAAATCAAGCAGGAGCTGGATGTGCCGGCAAGGGCTTCTACACACGTGATGCTTTCCTCAGCGCGGCTTCGGCATACTCCCAATTCGGCACCACCGGTGCTGATGATGTGCAGAAAAGGGAGATTGCCGCATACTTCGCCCATGTCACCCATGAAACCGGACGTATGTTCATTTATATTAATGTTACTAATTAATTTAGTTTCAACGTAATTTGCATGCATGCTTGCAAAGTTGCATGCATCTTCTTCTCAAACACAAGGACAACCTTCATGTATACATGTAGTACTGCATTAGATTGAATTTATTATGATTAAGTACCATTTAGTTAAATTTATACAAATTCTGTTTGGTCCAATCCCAGAAAGTATGGGCAATTTAACAGAAAGTCGTGGACTCATGTAATAGTAATTGTTCTGAACTCAATTAATATAGTATTAAAAGATGTAGGCCCTTATGTCTATGTACATCGAACTCTAGATCCGAATTCTAATTAATGCAATAATATTAAAATCAGCTCAAACACCTAACGAATGACTAGTTATTAGATTTATGAGCAAATTAATTAAGCTTGGAAGGTTAGACAAGCAACCATATATAAGTTCATAGTCCATGTCAAAGTCTAATAGTCTCTCAGCTCATCTATCAGCTTATTTAGATTTGAGACTTTAATTAATTTACATGAATTCTAATTAATATATATATACCTTGTTCTTTGGTGTAGATTTCTGCTACATTGATGAAATTAATGGAGCTAGCCAGAACTACTGCCAGGCTAGCACAGCATATCCATGCAATGCCGACAAGAAGTACTTTGGCCGTGGTCCTCTTCAGCTTACATGGAACTACAACTACATCGACGCCGGCAATGCGCTCAACTTCGACGGCCTTAATGCTCCGGAGACTGTGGGTTCCGACCGGGTTATATCCTTCAAGTCTTCTCTTTGGTTCTGGACAGCCAAAAAGGTGCATGATGCCATAACTTCCGGTCAGGGCTTTGGAGCCACCATCAGGATCATCAATGGCGGGGTTGAGTGTGATGGCAAGAACACAGACCAGATGAATGCTCGGGTTGGATACTATAAGGACTACTGCTCCCAGCTTGGGGTTGCTCCTGGAGATAATCTCACTTGTTAGATTATTAATCATACATAGTTTTATAATTAAGTACATGCATGCAATGTATGATAATAAATTGGTGGGAGATCATGAGATGCCCCACTGTGTAATGTAGGCCATTACACTTTGTGTACGTGTTCATTAGTGGCTCTAAAAATCTTTGATGAATAAATAAAATCTATATCTTGATAATAATGTCAATTTCTTTTTTTTAAAAATCAAACATCAAAAGATAATGGACGCATGTTGGCGTGTCAAACTACATAAAGGTAATCTTGAGTGAAATCCTGGATTTAAAATTTTGAAATCTTTAATAGTTAGTAACTATTTAATCACTCTAGGTCTCTAACAATGATCTGAAAGAGCCAAAATAGCCTTTAGACTGTAGTATTTAAAAGACGACCTTTTTCTTTAAAAAAAAAATTGAATGTGTAATGGATAAGGTATTTACAGTGGATAATTAGCTGAATTTGTTATGTAAAACTCCAAAACATTTTTTAAATTCTTAATTTTCTTTAGTCTTTCTATATATTACATGTTTTTACTATTTTCAACAAATATATATTTTTAAAATATTATTTAACTTCAAAAACAAAAATGAAAATAAAAATAAGACATGATCTAATTCTCTAGCCATTAATGGCTTGCCCAGCTTGGCGCCTTGGCATAGTTGGCCAACATTAATAAGACATGATCTACTAAATATAAAATTGGTATAAATATTTATTTATCCTCACTATCATTTGAGCCACACGCATATGGCGACACGCAGGCAGTTGGTGTCTATTTTTTTCTTACTATTTATATATCATTGATGGGCTCGATTTTTTTTTTAAAATAAGGTGGATAAACCACAATTTATATATCATTGATAGGGGTGGATATAGGTCAGGGTCTGGGTCCTGACCTGCTAGACTCAAATATACTAACCCATATATTCGAGTGAATTTGCAGCTATGTCTCAAAATGGGTGTTTTGATCTAAACCCCGACCCATTTGATTGTCATTAGGCCCGAGCCCATTTCTAACCCGACCCAAAGAATAAATAATTTTTTTATGAAATAATTGAAATAACTAAATAAAACTACTACTACAACCCCTAACATTTTTTCAAACATTTAAAAAAAAAATATAACACAAGTATTATAAATGTTTACTCTTTTCAAGCCTATTACTATTATATATATATATATATATATATATAATTATATATATTATAAATAATATATGATATATATATATATATTATTTATTTATTCAGGTCGGGCCGGGTCAAAATTCATTTGACCCAAACCTAGCCCGAAATTCAATTGGGCCAAAACATTTGAGTCCAACTCAGTTTTTTGGGCCAACTTTCTAAACCCAAGCCCTGTATTTCTTGGGCTGGGTTCGAGCTAGCCCATGGGTCGTCCAGCCCTTGTCCACCCCTAATCATTGATGGGCTTGATTTAATATGAGGTTTCAACATTAAATGAGAGCGAGAGATGTGAAAGTATTCATATTGAATGCAATATTTATTATTTTTTATTTGTCAAATTTTGAAGGCTTTTTTTTATTTTTTTTACTTTTCATATTTTAAAAATTTTGTACAACATTCAATAATTTTTTTCAAATTTATCTTTTAATTTAATGTACTTATTTAATTTTCAATAAATTATAATCAACTAAGCATTAAATTATATATTCCACTAGTGGAGTTTTAAATAAGGGTAGTTTGAAAAATAATAAATTTTTTTATAAAATATAGACAACCAACTAATTTTAACCAATTTTTTTTAATAGATGTAAATTAAATAAATGTGATATGTAAAAATGAACGAGATGAGTATATTCCATAAATTTATGGTAGTCTCTTGTAACTTTTAATTTTTTTTTATTAAACCAAATACCTTATTTTTATGTTTAAAAGGACATTTTTCTTTATGCTATACTCACAAATATTGACATAACTGGTCATTTAGGATAAGAAGTAACAAAAAGTACAATATATCTATTTAGTTTAACTCATATTATTTATTTCATAACTCAAAGAGCATGAGTATTTTTATTTTTATTTTATTTGATTTTTATGCCAGTCTATTACTATTTGTACGTTGGTTAAGCTATTTTTCTAAGTTCAATAGTAAAAATATAACTCAAAATTAATAGTAAAATAACTCAAAATTCTTATGAAATAACTTTTAAAATCTTAAAATATTTATTAATAGATTCCTAAATTCTCATAAATTATGGACTGCCTTGGGAGTTAATTATGATCTGAAAGGATCCTCTTGGTCTGTCACATGCCTTTAAATAAAAGTCCCTTTCCTTTTCTGTCTTTTCTTATAATGTACACAATTTTCTGTCCCACTCAACTAACTTTGCAATGTCTAAGTTATTGTGTATATATATATATATATCGTCACAGATGAAAAGTATTATTGTGGTTATAAATAGTAACCCAGTAAAAAATAGGATATATAGTAACTTAACAAATCTGGACCATCTAACCCTATTTTTACTAGATCTACAGCAAAATTTATAAAACCAAAACCAAACTAATCAACCCAACCTAACCCATAATTAGCTCTAACTGTAACACATTAATCGTTACTTCGTAATTCAACGGATCCTCACTATTGGATAAATAGTATTACTGTGTTTATAAATAGTAACACTGTAAAAAGTGGTATGTACAGTAGTTTGATTTGAACCGTAATTTGTGCACAGTAACTTAACAAATATGGACCATCCAACCCTATTTCCACTAGACTTACAGCAAACTTTATAAAACCAAAACTAAATTAATCAACCCAACCTAACCCATAATTAGCTCTAACTGTAGCACATTAATCGTTAATGTGCTCACCTACGAACGTCCGCAGATGATTTATTTTCATATATATATATAGAAGGAGATGTGTTCTTTACTTGTTTGTTAGTTTGATGTATTTACCTTTTTTTTTTTCAATAAATTTGTGATTTATTCATTATATTTATAAAAAAAAACCACAATAAATCTAAAGAATCCTTGTTATAGAATTCTGAAAACTACACCTGTTCTCCTGCCTTCATAATTTTATTGGATGGTTCTTTTCTTAATTTCCTTCTCATTTGGCAACACTTATGAACATCTCAAATACCCAATTTATTTATTTTTTCAAAATTAATCGAATTTAAGCCAAGTTCACAAATTTTAACTGAGTTGATTTTCTCGTTTGGCAACATTTATGAACGTCTCAAATAATCAAAATTCATTGTTTAAAGCATGCATTTAAGTTTAAAAAAAAAATCCAAACTTTCGATGCTTCGGAGGCTAGAAATCGATGAAATATGTATGAAGGTACATAAGGGGAAAGAACAAAACAAGGGGGGCCCTCCAAGATAATTGCAAAGACCCTGTAAATTCAATGTTTTTGGATGAATGCCGGAGAATTTTTTTTAATAATAAATAATTGCGAAAATCAAACTGATTTCAATAATAAAAAAGTGATCATTTATATTTTTCCCACGTGACAGGGTAAGAGTTCAATTTTTTTTCACAACAATAATTGAGAATGGTTACTTATCCATGTTTATAAATAAAAAATAAAAAATAATAATAATAATAGATAATAAACAAATAGTCCTTCTGAAATTTGGTTTATTCACAAAAAATACTTTTGAGTTTGAGTATTAATAGAAAATCACTTTTTTTTTCTGACATCGTATTTTTCTATCTTTTTATCATAAAATAATTGACATTGACTGAAATGCCTATTAATTTTTTAAACCGAAACATATAATATTAAATAGAAATGTTAGATATTAAACGGAAATATCAAAGGAAATGTAAAATACTAAATGAAAGGTACCATATATTTAGTGAACACTTTACGAAAATAAACAATGTTAAATGAAAACTATACATTTTAAACGGAAAGTATATGTAGTAAGATAGAATAAACTGACGTAGTGAGCTGTATGAACTGAAAAGTAAACTGTTAGAAAAAAAAGATTGTTTCATAAATTCAAATATCAAACCGTCTATTTAGACAATTTAATTATTTTTTTAAATAATAATAATGAATAAAAATACGGTGTGCAAATTTTGTATTGCATGATAACTTGTTGAGCGTCAAATCATACATATGTTGACAGGGGATTCACATGTGCTGATTAATTTACACTTGAATTAATATACGGACATTTTTTTGGGCGTGCCAACCGTGTCAGTGTCGTGAATAAGAGGGTACGTTAGAGTCGCCGACTCGCCAAGGTCCATATCAACACAATAGTCGAATAGTCTCCGTTGTCGAGATTTAAAATTTGATGTTAGAATCCTACTAAAAGAGCACTATTTATAAAATTGTAATTATCAAAGCACTTACCATCTCTCTGGCGTCTTTGTCGTACTCATCACTTTGTGCCTGTATTCTTACTTCTCGTTATCAAGAATGACCAAAGGAAAGTGGCAATTCATAATGATTGGCAGGATGACTATGTCAACATTATGCAGGTTACGTGCGGCATCTCCCATCATAGCAAGAGCCATTTCACTCGTGTCCTCCTGCTTGGACATAAATAGTACCAGTGGTCGCGTGATGGAGGCGTGCTTCATATATGGATATGGTACTCTCGTCAGAGAATTCTAAATTATGCAAACGAACGCGCCCATCACATCGTTTGTCACCATTTCCTTCCCATCCAGCATCACGCACCCATCACATAGTCATTCTTCCATATGACAGTCCTGTGGTTAAACGGTAAAAGATCAAGTTAAACGGAGATAAAAAAAAATTTAAGTGGTAACTCATAAACTTAAATGGTAACGTAAATATTAAAATAGAAACTAATATAGTTAAATGGTAACTCATAAAGTTAAATGATATCATATATATTTAAAGTATAACGGAAATACTTGATACTTACGAATCCATCCAGTAATTCAGGAAGATCTTTAATAATTCCTGCTCAAACACATCAAAACGCCCCTGTTTGGGGTATCTTTTCTTCTTCGATCGAAAGTCCATCCGCACATCCTTGCATTGTTGGTTTGGAGTACCATACTGTTAACAGTAACACCGTTCGTTGTTTTTTCGCTGACGTTTCTTTGCCCTCATCAGTAGCATCTTTTGGTTCATCACTAGGTGCTGTTGTTGACGGTTCTACCGAGACAAGAATTTCATTGACCATGCTGTCAACAATCTTGTCAATCGTGGCATGACAACAGCATCAACAGGAGACACAATCTTTGCTGGTTTTTGTTGTTGAGAGATTGTGTCCACCTACGAGGCGGCACTGTCGTCTGCCGGTTCCACCGAAATGGGGATCTCTTTGGTCATCATATCGACTATAGCTACAGCTTCTTCCAGAGTAATTTCCTCAGACGCTGCTGTTGTAGCCGGCCGATCAACCGCAGGTGGTGCTACTATTATTGCATCATTGGCCGGGAAAGGGAGTGACATTGTTGTTTTTCTTCTTTTGGTGATTCTCTTTGAACGTGGCAATCTTCGAACGGCTACCCCAATGACGTTGTTGTCATCAAAATCCGACGCCATCCGACTCACGCCTTGAAGAGGATGGCCTCTCATCCTGCCTTCGAGCCAAGTGTTAAAAGCATCCCCTATACGGATAGCTCGAACAAAGATTTCTTCGTCTACATTTGCCGTGACTAGCTCAGTAAACTAACATAGTTAAACAATACAATGTCAGTGGAAGCATTGAATTTAAACAATAACAAATGGTTTTAAACAGTTAACTCAATTATTTAAATAGTTTACTTAGGTTTTTAAATGATATAAAAAAATATTTAAATTAAAAACCGCTATTTTAAACACTAAATCATATTTTTAAACAAAAACGTTTGATATTTAAACAGAGACTCATAATTTATTACCTCCTTTCGTTCGAGCGATGATAATATGTCTTCTATCGATGCTTGCTTCAGGTAACTATTTTCACCGTAGTATAGCATGTTTGGGGTCTTGCCAAATCGCACCTTCTTTCCGGTACCGATCAGCTCGTAAAACCAGATGTTCAGTGCGACCGAGCAACCTTTAACGTACCCTGTGTTCGTCTTCTTCTTAGTGCATCTTGCTTGCACTCGAGCGGCCGCTTGTAGGACGTCCTCCATCAGCCATTTGTGCATTGCTTGTGCCCATGCATATCGTCTCATGCCAGGTAGGTTATCAACAAAGTCAGTGATCTAATTCGGAATCGAGTAGGATGTGTTTGTTAATTGTACCCATAAGGTACACCATCAGGAGTTTGACAAAATTTTCTTCTTCTCCCCTATGCTGAATAAGCTGCTCAAGTGTCCTCTTGATGAAGTCTCTGTGTCTCTCGTATATTTTGCAAAAATATCTATCTTCAAAAGCGAAAGGTGCTTTCTTCTTCTTCTGAAATACGACGAGAGACACATTTTCGGGCCTAAACTTACAAAGAATTAAGGAAGGCCCTATCTTGGAACACAGATTCAATGTCAGTGAATGCTGCAAATGGTGTCCTCTGGATTATCTCCCAGTGTCGTCCACTCATGTGAACTTTCAACTCAGCCACAGTCTCCACTACCGGTATCAAGTAGCATCGCCCATTAACTAAGTTGACGGCCATAATCACAAGCCAGCGATAATAACCATACATTAAACAACATTCAGATAAATTTAAGTGGAAAGTAAAGTTTTTTAAACGGTAACCTACATTCTTAAACGGAAACATAAATATTTAAATAGAAACATCAAATCTTTAAATAAAATCCCATTACTTAAACGGAAATCTCATTTTTAAAATTGCAACCATATCAATGTAAAGGGGAAACCTACATTGTAAACATTACACAGCATAACAATTGAAAAATCTTTTTCGATCGTGTACACAGATGAAAATGAAACCAAAACAAAACCCTAGCCTATAAATCTCCATGCAGACTTCAATATCATCCAATAAAAACATATCTACAAAACAAAATTGAAAAATCTCTTTTTCTAACAGAATCGTTTATAAAAAAAAAACCATAAACACAACTTCTTCAACGGTGTCCACCTCGGCTTAATACCTTAGACTGCAAAATGATGAAATGCTGAATACTTGAGTCGGAATTCTTCTTCGAGACAATGATGGAAAGCAAAGTTCTTCTTCGAGACAAGGAGGTCCAGGCAGAGACAACTTTGGAAATGGAAAACCTGAAGAGGTGAAGATTGAAAAAAAAAAATATAACCGGCGGCAGTAATGGTTGTCTTTAGGGATTACCCAAAAAAATAACCCCCACTTCATCTTAAACTGGAAACAGGATTGCATTGCCACAACTTCCCATGCAAGGGCAATTTCATCCATAAAATTCAAAAGTAACTCTGTTAATGCCGGTTACAACCTTTGGGGATTTGAAAATCATTGACTTTAAAAGGAATATGTTTTTAGGGATACACAAATTAAGGGGTTGTTTTTGTGGATATTGCAAAAGTTAGGGGGTGTTTTTGGCAATTTCCACTAATTTAAATTATAAATTATATTTTATATAACAATTTAAAACATTACATATATAGAAGTGATTTTTTTTTAATGATTCATTCTCTTAGACCCTTACCAAAAACCATTTGTAAATCTCAAACTATATTGTAAATTCATTAAAGAAATCCTAAGTAATTCTCAATATCTTTATGTTTATTTCTTCATGTGTATATCTTTATATTTAATTGTAATAAAAAAATATAAAGGTAAAGAAGGTCCTTTCGTGATCTTCGAGCCAAACACATGCCAAACAATCCCCTACTATTCCCAAAGCAATCAACATATATATATATATATATATATATGCATTTTCAAATACTAAAACATAAATATAAATAGACATTCATTGCATTTTTTTATAATTTTTTTGTTTTTAATCCCATGAGAGCCTCAAATGTTTTCACGTGGTACATTTTTAATTAAAGAGGTCGGGTCTTCCATATGAGGAGAATCCTATGTGTGTATATAGTTTAAAACTCACTTAATTTGTCAACACCTAGATCTCACCTAATATCTTATAATATATTATAAACTCTATTATTTACTCTCATCCCAATGATATTTTGTCTCTATTAGACATGAAAAGATAATATTTTTATTGTGTTTACATTTCTAAAATCCGATTCTACATTAATCGCATAATATCAATTACCATGTGATTATTTAGTCATCAAACATACTATTAATACTTAGTTGAGCCCATGCTTCATCTTATATAATTTCTTTGGAGCCATCTCATAAGTCAGAACATGTATATATATATAGGCAACTCAAAACATTAATCAAGATCATGGTTGTCAAACCCGGACCGGCCCGTCCGGTTCGACCGAAAAAATCGGGAACCGGCCATGTGGCCAATTCGGCTACACATCTTGACTCGGCCTTATAGTAACCCTGCCAAAAACCGGATAACTGGCAGGTTTACTTGGAAACCCGGAAACCGGTTGACTAGGTGATGAGAGGAGGAGGCTGCCGAAAAGACATGAGGGAGAAGCGACAGCAAGAGATAGCCGAGAAAAGTGAACACGCGCCAGAGAAAGCCTTCAGACAGAGAAGAGAAAGAGAGCAAGTCCCGAGGCAATTGATTTTTTTTTATTGTTTTGTGAATCCCCAGAGAGAGGGTGAGTAGAGGAATTATTCTGGTTTTTTTAATATTTTAATATTTTTTTAAAAAATCAATGATATTATTATGATATAAAATTGAAATTTTAAATATTAAATTTAATAATATTTTAGATATTTTAAAAATCAAAGAAAATATATAAAATTAAAGTTTTAAATATTATATTTAATTAGTTGTATTTTTTAATTATTTAAAATATAAATTATATTATTTTTTATCATTACTAATTACTATAATATATTTTTTTAATATTTTATTATTGATCTCGGTTCGACCCGATCGAACCCATTAACCTGACTCTTGGGCTGGGCCAGGTCAATGCCCAGGTCGAGTCTAACAATCTTGATCAAGATATGCATATATATATATATATATATGGGATTACATCTCCTGGGGACATCCCCAGAATTCATATCTGGGGATGTCCCCAGGGACCGTTGGATCAAATGATCCAACGGTTCCTATACATCCCAAAAAAACCATTATTTTAACTTAAATGAAAACAAGAGTGAAATGGTTTTAGATCCATCCCCTCCACCAGCGCCCACCCATCAACGACGCTTCTCATCATCGACACCACCGTCTCCCGTCATCTCCACCGACGCCTCCACCATCAACGCCTCCCTATCGTCTCCACCACCGCCTCCCCGTCATCTCCACCGACGCCTCCACCATCAACGCCTCCACCATCAACGCCTCCTATCGTCTCCACCACCGCCTCCCGCCTTCTCCACCAACGGTGCCTCCTCGTCGCCTCCATCAACACCAACGCCTTCTCCGTGTCAAGGTTTAGATCCTTCTCTTTGATTTAGTCCATTAATTTCTAGGGTTCCAAAATTTCATCGAAAGATATAAAACTTAAATTTCATCGAAAGATTTAAAACTTAAATTCATATCTCGGTGTTTTGTTTCAGTTAAAGTGGGAATATTTTTCTGAAAAGCTAGATAAATTGTTTGGCATAGTTTTTTTTTTTAATTATTATAACAAAATCGGGAGCTGTTGATTACATTATGCAGCATGCTGAAATCGCTTTTGTTTTTGTTCAAGATAAGAAAGTGAAAAATGTGAGAGCTTAGAAATTTTTTACTATGTGTTCTTCATTCTGTGTGGTTTTCCAGTTTGATGTTAATCTAAACCATTTTGTGTAGATTCTGTTACCTGATTGCAATTCTGTCCAACAACTAAAAGGTGAGAACTAATTGTCTCAAGTATTGATTACATTTTCGATACTTAATTGTCTCTAGTTTCAGTCAATGTTGTGATCACAAGGATTGGTCCGAACTTTACAAGTTTGGAATCATTTGGCAAAGTCGATGAATTCGCAGAAAATCTGGTAGAGTTCGCCAATTGGGATACTTTCCAAACATTTCATTTTTTCGGCTAATAAAAACTAAATCAAGAATGTAACATCTAATTTCACTAAGCAGGTAAATGGCTAGGACAGAAGCTGGCGAAGGCCACCTGGGTTGGCTGCAAAACTAATTGATTCCAAAGCTGCAAATGGTGATGGCTGATGAATTATATTGATTTGTGAAAAGTAGCCAAAGTTTCATATTTTTATAGCAATTGTGTAATGTCATGACTGTATTATTTATACTGAGTTCACATTGCAAAACTGAATTCAGAGAACTTAATTGTCAGAGAACTTGTCATGCCCTGTATTATTTAATTGTCTTGCAGTTTATGGATGATGAATCAGAGAACAAACTCATGTTTATGGATGATGAAAGCACCACTCATGTTATTCAACAAACTCAAACAAACACCATATTACAATGACTTGATCAACACCAACTTTCTAAAGAATCAACGAAAGAAATGAATAATGAGAAAAAAATTTGTGCAAAATTCCAACACCTTTCTTTTCTTTCATTCTAGGGACATATAAAAACCGGTCATACATGTGACGGTGTATGTACAGAAGAAAGTTCAAGGTTTCGCAAATTATGTATGCTGGAGAAGACAGAAATTAAACACTCCGGCTTCTCCTCGACTTGTATATGAAAAGGGAAATATTTCCGGCCTTACGTATTTTACTTCAAGAACATTGCAAGTGGCTCAAGTCATGAACCACATCCGACGAGCTGCTTCAGTGTACAAAGTCGGCCCTGTGGAGAAGATTTGATTGGGTGCCTGTGCCTTCGGAATCCCCTTTTGTTGTACTATAGGTTGAGGTTAATAAGCAGTGGCACACACGGACCCAATGTGTTTTGGCATCAGTTGAGCAACAACCGGTAATTTTCACTAGTAATATGGCTTCCTTGTCCCTCGTATCTTCAGCACCACCAATTTTGAGCAATTCCATCTAAAAATTCCTCCTTTGTGCAGAAATCCTCATGACAAATGGAAACTTCCACCATTTGACTAGGCTTTATTATACCGGTAGTTGGAAGGATCTGTAAAAAAAAAATCAACATCTTTTTGGTGATTCCTCGTAACAATGTTTGAAGGTAAAAATAAAAATTACATAAAGAGTCCGGGCATGCTTTATGATGTAAAATCCAACACAAACAAAACATGCTTGGAAATGTTTTTGTTATATGTGTATATAATAAGCAATGAAGGATATGATACTAACTATAGTCAAATAGAGATCTGTCGTGACTGCAACAACATTTCAATTATATAACAAGATTTATGAATCTCAACATATTATCTGATAACTAATACTGAGTGGAATAAAAAGGTCTCACGGTTTTGCTTCTTTTCGCTAGTCATTGCAATAAAATAGGTCTGTGATCGGATATGAATATTATCTCAATTTTTTTGTTTTTCCCACAAACAAATAATGTAGACCGAAAAGAGGAATCCCAATCGAGAGGTAACATGGCTTTTAATTAGTTAGTTTTCACTAGTCTTGTTTATACAGACTATGTCCGTGTCAACGAATTGAATTATGTTTATTTACATTAAGTAGTGTCAAAAATTTCACACGACCCACTACATCAAAAGACTATCCTTGTCATGTAACATACACTACTTGATAAGAAAAGTTCATGCGCAAACTTTTGAGTACAAGTTATGCATGGATTTTCTGCATGTATGGCCAATTTGTTTATACACCAATCGACCACTTTTTCACAATTTCAACCAACCAAAATTCTAAGATCAGGTAAGAAATCATAGATACATATCTAAACAAAGGAAAAGAAAAAAAAAATTTAAGTTTTAAATCTTTCGATTAAATTTTGGAACCCTAGAAATTAATGGACTAAATCAAAGAGAAGGATCTAAACCTTGACACCGGAGAAGGCGTTGGTGTTGATGGAGACGACGAGGAGGCACCGTTGGTGGAGAAGACGGGAGACGGTGGTGGAGACGATAGGAGACGTTGATGGTGGAGGCGTCGGTGGAGATGACGGGAGACGGTGGTGGAGACGATAGGAGGCGTTGATGGCGGAGGCGTCGGTGGAGATGACGGGAGACGGTGGTGTCGATGATGAGAGGCGTCGTTGATGGGTGGGCGCTGGTGGAGGGGATGGATCTAAAACCATTTCACTCTTGTTTTCATTTAAGATTTAAAATAATGGTTTTTTTGAAATGTATAGGAACCGTTGGATCATTTGATCCAACGGTCCCTGGGGACATCCCCAGATATGAATTCTGGGGATGTCCCCAGGAGATGTAATCCCTATATATATATATATAGTTTAAAAAAGTTTCTTTTATAAACCCCGGTCAAAACATTAATCAAGGAAAGGTAAGAGTTTATTATTAAATTGCATTAAGACTATTTACAAGAAAACATATCCCAAACTAATATATGGGTCTCACTATTAGCAGTGACATGATGATATTTATATTTACTTCAATGAAAAACATATGCATCCAAGTTATAAAATTAAATAATATGTGACAATTATTTCAAAATAGTGGGAAAAGCCACTATCAAAAATAGTTTTACATGTGTGTGTATTTTATTATATTATATTATATTATTGACAAATTTTATAATATTTAATTACTACTACTGATATAAAACCTTTGTATATGTATTTATTTTATAATAAAATTTATTTTAAATTTTATTATTGTTAGACTTATTTATTTTTAATTCATTTAATTTATAAAAAAATAATAATTTATATGTTTATGAAACTAATTATTTACATATTTACATATACATGGGTCATCCTACTAGTTATGGTTAATGTCTCAATGTTGGACTCTTGAACCAATTGGCTGATATTTCATAATCTCAGAATATAGTCGCTATCTATCACAATTGAATCTCAACCGGCATCAATAATTAACGTTCAAAATTAGTCACTCATTCAAGTAACTTGTCATCAGCTGCCAGATGTCATGATTGAGAGGCAGTTGAATCCCATTTGGTCACTTCTTCTTGATTCATTATTTTCACATGCGTTGTTTACAAAACATCCTTATAATTCCCCAAAAGCTCACCAACAAATTAAGAACAAAAACATATTTAAGCTTAGACATAAATAGCACGCTCCCGCAAAGTTAACGCACACATTCACTGATACATATAAAGCTAGCTAGCTACTTAGATTTGCTGGATCTAGCATTCATCAACCCTGGCATATGATCCAAGGCCAACTCCATTGCAAAAGCATACAAGTGCTACACTACTACTACCTCAATCTCATCCAAAGAAGTACATGATAACATCCGCCCATGTATAAATATCACACCATTCCTCTTCGAACTCTTCACAAAATGGCGCCATTCAATAGCCTTACCTTCCTGCAAGCTCTTCTCATTGCCGGAATTCTCTCCTGCCATTTGTGGCAGTCTGTTGTTGCTCAGAACTGTGGCTGCGCTCCGGGGTTGTGCTGTAGCCAGTATGGATATTGTGGAACTGGCAATGAGTACTGTGGGCAAGGATGCAAACAAGGGCCGTGTCACAAGACTTCTGGTGGAAGTGGAGGTGGAGGTGGGGGTGGTGGCACAGTGACTAGCATTGTGAGCCAGAAGTTCTTTAATAGCATTGCCTCCAAAGCCGGGGCCGGGTGCGAAGGCAAGGGGTTCTACACGCGCTCTGCCTTCCTGGAAGCTGCGCTCGCGTATCCTCGGTTTGGCACTACTGGAACGGCGGTTGAGAAAAAGAGGGAGATCGCTGCCTACTTTGCCCATGTCACTCATGAAACTGGAAGTAAGTTATTCATGAGAAATTTTCTTGCGTGCATACATATATGTGTAAACTGTGTGTATATATATTGATGTTTTTTAGGATTGATTATATAATGTAAAATGTCTTCTTTTAAGCAAAAAAGATGATACTTCCTAGTCTAATGGTATTAGTCTCACTGTGAAAATTGTTATTGTTATTGAAAATCCTAAGATCAGTTTAGCTAAACACAGTGGTGGAAATATGTCATGGGGTGAGAACGTATAAGTTGGAAGATCATTTTCCAGTCACGTACGCACCTGTTGACTATTGGTTGTAGCATTTATAAAAAATAAAAAAATAAACTTAATTTAATTAACTATTGACACCGTCTTCACGTCTTCACACAGGTCTCTGTTATATCAATGAAATCAATGGAGCAAAACAGAACTACTGCGATAAGAGTGACAAGCAATTCCCATGCAATCCAAGGAAGAAGTACTACGGACGTGGCCCTCTTCAGTTGACATGGAACTACAACTACGGCGCCGCAGGGAAAAGCATCGGCTTTGATGGCTTGAACTCGCCGGAGGAGGTGGCCAATGACAGGATCATATCCTTCAAGGCCTCACTCTGGTTCTGGATAAACAATGTTCACTCTGCCATGACTTCCGGTAAGGGTTTTGGAGCCACCATCAAAGCCATCAATGGTGATATTGAGTGCAATGGGAAGAGTCCTGCCGCTGTCAATGCGCGTGTCAGATACTACAAGGATTATTGTCGCCAGTTTGGTGTGTCTCCTGGTGCTAATCTTTATTGTTAGATGTTGCTGTTTAAAGTGCGTGCAAAACTAATTGAGTTAAAATAAAAATAAGGAGGTGAAAAGCCATGTACTACTAGCTCTTTATGTTGTATTTTGAGTCTGATGAAGAAGGCATCTTAATTTGCGGAACTTATTATATATTTGGTCTTGGTTAGTTTTACTGTATCAATTGTAAGCTTTTGAGTTTGGTCCAAAATTATTAAGTATTTCATGCATTTTTTTTTTTTTTTACTTTGATCTGGAAATGGAGGACAAGATATTGGGGATAAATCTCTCAAAATAAAATAAAATAAAATAAAATAAAATAATTAGTAAAGAACAAATAATCCCTCTAAAATTAAGGTATTAAAAAAAACCCAATAACTTTGAGTATTCTCAGACGGTCCTTTTTTTTCTGACATGTTATTTTTTCAAACCTTCTGACGTAAAGGTGGCTGATGTTAACAGGATTGACTTTCAGTTTTTTAAACGGAAACACATAATTTTAAACGAGAATGTCAGATTTTAAGCGAAAACTCATAATTTTAAACGGAAATATTAAATTTAAAGTGAAAACTTATATTGTTACACGTAAACACACAATGTTAAATGAAAACTATAAATATTAAACGGGAAGTACATGTTATAAGATAGAATAATATGACGGAGTAAGCTGCAGTGATAGAAAAAGAACTGTACTGAAAAAGGAGGATTTATCTGGAAAATTCAAATGTCAGAGGGTCTGTCTAGGATGTTTTGAAATTGTCAGAAATTTATATTTTATTTTCTCTAAAATAAATTTGCATTTAGTATTCAAATTTAAAATCACTTATATAATTCATAATTTTTTTACTTAATCAACCCTGCTGGTATATTTATTAATCTTCTTATTAGTCATATATATATTACTATAAGAACTGACATGCTAATTATGAACTTAAGAAAAAGTCTCAAATTAAGCATGGAATTTTTTTTTTTTTAGGAAAAGGATGGAAAAGTTAAATCAAGATAACTCTGATTCATTATCTATCAAGTTCCCCACAATCATCCTTAATGAAATCTAAAATATCTTCTTTTCTTTTCTTTTTCTTTTTTAGAAAAATCTAAAATATCTTTAATTTATTTCTTTCCCAAAATATATAATAATAAAGATCTATGTCGTACGTCTCAGTCAAAAATATCTATATATTAGTACGTACATAGATATTAATTCAAAGAAAATTGGAGCATCCAATTCCAAGGACAAGAAATTAATTACGTAGTCTATTATTTCTCAGTGCTTTTTTTGAACTTCAATTCAATATTACTCCAATATGTATTGATTTCTTATATGAAGAATAATGGTATTTTGGGATAAGGTTAGTTTGTTGTGAGAACTATAGTTCTGGAGAAGAATGGCAAATGGTAAATGGCAATTGGCAATGACAAATGTTTGGATTAATGATCCTCGGCCCTAATGTACTGATCAATTAGTCAATTTAAATATATATATATATATATATATATATATATATATATATATATATATATATCTCCCTTTTAATTAAATTATTGTTAGATGTGTGGTCCAATAGTGGTAATGTGCACTTTATGTGCATATAAAGTTTGTCTTACTCCCTCGGCTGCTTTGCATAAATATATAACGCCCACATGACAATATGCCATGAATTTTATTTTTAAAAAATTGATTAATAATGAAATAGACATATTATATATTTAATATTAATAAACAAGTAAAATTTTATTTTTTAGAATAAATTCAGATCGCATGGAAAATTATATAATCTTAGTTATAGGGGGAAAAAACTTTCCAGATTGATGATGTAGTATGATGCGGCACATGTCACTTCGATGTTAATGGCCGTATGATCATAAAAATATGCCTATCTTATTTTAAGTAATTTTGATATAATAAATGACCATATTACCAAGTGAGCACCATATAAATGATATGGACCAATATGAACTTTTATGCATCATACATAAAAATCAAAGCATGAGGTTCCTGGGCGGCGCTGGGACCCTCACGGTGGACCTCGGTTTTCTCATGGCGGAGCTCGTCCTCATCGCGGCGGAAATCGTTTCTCACACGGTGGATATCGTGGCAGTGCTTGTCATGGCCATGGAGACTTCCGAAGAGACACTCGCTCGGAGGTGTCCGATTCGCTGCATCAACACATCAACGCTGCTTCGTTGGTTTCCCACTCTCCACCTTCAGCTGAAGGACCTCATAGGACTAAGAACTCTCCTGTCAAAGATAGCGTTTCTTTCGCTGACATTGCTCGTCTTTCTCCAGCTTTAGAGACCGTTGCTTCACTGAAGCGTCGCCGATCTCCGGATACTGAAGAAACCTGCAAACGTTGTCTTAGATCCGGGCACAAAGTTGAAGATTGTCGCCACCAACTCACTTGCCGTCGTTGTTCTGGAATCGGACATTTTGCAGCTAGATGCCCTTTCAAACCTCCTTCCTCTGGCCCACACCCTGAGAAGCCTAACCAGAAGAAGAAGCTTCCCTCTCCTAAGCCTCTGCTCCACGTTCCCATCTCTCGATCTACTTCAAAGACCACCTCTTTGAGGATCTCTCTTCCCATCTCCGAAGCCATCATCCAAACCAAAGAAGACCTCAAAAGAAGGGTTATCATCAAGGTATTATCCGGCAACGCGAGTGTTAAATCTCTTCATGACGCGCTGCCATATCATCTGAACTCCGACCAATGCGAGAACATCACCCCCTTCGAGACTTCTTCATTCTCACCTTATTCTCAGCAAAAGCAGCAGCATCCATCGTTAAGATTAACCAGCTCACCCTCTCCACCAAGCATGGCCCTTGCACCATCAGTCTTTCACACTGGACCCCGGATTTCGGTTCTCAAGCTGTGGCAGCTGGAAATTATAACTGGATAAGAATCTCCAATCTCCCTCTCCATTGCTGGAACTGGGATTAAATTGTGGAAGTTTTGAGACCTCTGGGAGAGCTTATCTTCGTCCGAAAACATGAAGATATTTCGCTTGAACACATGCGGGTCCTCGTGAGGCTAAAATTTCCCACTTCCTTCCCTATAGAGATGACCATTGACGTGGGAGTAAGAAGCTTCAAAGTCTCACTTGAGGATGACGGTGTTCCGATCATCAGGTCGAAGACGACTCAAGGACCTGCTGCTGCTGCTCCTCCTCCTCCTCTGAAGCCGACGGTCGCTTCTTCTTCTCGCCCGTCGTTTTCCGCTGAGAAAACTCTGATCTCAGTCGAGAGCTCGGAGGCCTGTCCTTGGCCAAGGAAAGCCGGAGCTCTGGTGATCTCCCCACAACGATCCCCCAGATTCCTCCGTTCTCTCGAGAGAAACAGGAGGAAGGGGATGCACTGTGTTTGCACAACGGCCACGTGAAGAGTGCTCTCACAATGGCCGTTGATGTCCATTGAGATAAGGCTAATCCTGATCAGCTTGGATGCTTGCGTGTGTCCGATTCGCCTCGAGATCGTGTTCCTCCAGATTCCCTCAATAATTCAAATGCGAACCAATCCCAAGACAACCAGGCAAAATCCTTGGTTCCTCTTGAGATTAGGGCTCCTCGGGATTTGAACTCACCTGTGATCAAAGCTAATACACCAGCTGAATTGATCTTGCCTCGGAATATGGTTGCTTCCAATAACTCTCAATTGGAATTAATTCAATCAATCTCATTAATTAAGAATCAGACTTTGGTTAATACTGATCCGAATTTGAGAACTTTACCAGTGAACATTCAAGTCATTTCTTCATTCCCTTTACCTGGTGATAAAGGAAAAGAAATTGTTACTCCTATGGACACTGATTCCTCTAATACTGATGTCCTACCTACACACTTAAATCCAGAACCACCGACTATTCCTATCCCGGATGGTAATAATTGGATCTTTGTTCATGGTGGGTGGACTTTGGTTCCTATCGTCAATTCTGAAAAATTCTTTTCTCAAGATCCCACACCACCTATTACCCCATGGGATGACCATTTTGATGAAGAATTGCTTGACCGGGGGGAAGATGATGACATCCCCGCAGAAGGGATCGCTGATGATGACCTAATTCTGAAAGAGAAGAATCTTAACCAGTTTGAATCTGAAATTATCCTTGAGGAACCGACTTCTGTTACTTTGACTGTCCCAGGGATTGATTTACTCAGTGGTAAAGACTCTTCTTCCGACATGTTGGTTGAGAAGGCCCCTGTTGACTCACTTTTTGGAAAACGCCCTGCTGTAGCCACTACACCTGGTCAAATTCATCAGCATGTCAGAAGAAGTGACCGACCCAAGAAACCCTCCGGCCGTTGGAATGAAGAAGCTGGGTTTATACCTATCCCACCCAGATCATCCAAGAAAAAAGTTCCTGTCGACCCTCGTGACGGTACGCCTAATTCATTTAATGCTGCTATTTTTTCCTCTTGGACGGATGCTCAGTTCTTAAATTATAGTAATGCTTGTGGTGTTAAATTTCAAGGTTCACCAAATCATATGCTTAAATGTTTAGATAATGTACGTCGACCTGAATCTTCTAGGGTTGGTACTTCTTCTTCCCCTTCAGGATCTCCTTCGAGATCAGAACATTAGAACCCAATTGTTTTAATGATTATTCTATGTTGGAATGTTAGGGGACTTGGCAGACCCTCTAAACGCCATTTAGTTAAAGACATTATTTATTCTTCGCGAGCTGACATTGTATGTTTACAAGAATCTAAACTCCAAGAAATTCATAATTCTATTTGGAGATCTATTGGTGGTTCGAGACTCAATTCATTTGACTACCTCCCAGCCAGTGGTATCGCTGGTGGTATCATTATCGCCTGGGATAGTTCCCAAGTAATGAGTACCTTAATTCACAAAGGAACTTTTTCTATCTCTATGGAATTCATAAACCTCTCCCTAAATACTAAATGGGCTTGCACTAGTGTTTATGGACCTAACACTCCCTCTTTAAGAATAGACTTTTGGAATGAACTCCGGTCTATTAGAAACTTACACGAACTACCATGGTTAATCTGTGGAGATTTTAACACTCCATTCACTTTGAGCGATAAAAACAAAGGTGACCCTAATCCTAGGGATATTGCTTGTTCACAAAGATTCTTAGGAGATCTCAACCTTATTGACCCCCCTCTTCACGGGCGTAACTTCACTTGGACTAATGGTCAATCTGACCCGACTTGGGTTAGATTGGACAGATTTTTATACTCGCATGACTGGCCATTGTTATTCCCTAGAATCCTTCAAAGCTCTCTTCCTAGAATAGGCTCTGATCATTCGCCCATTTATCTGGAATTTGGTAATCATCGTTTTCGTCCCAGAACTTTGAAATTAGAAAAGTCGTGGTATTCCAATGATCAATTAGAGAATTTAATTCAGAGTTGGTGGTCGAATGATAACTTTGATGGTTGTGGAGCATATGTCTTCTCTAAAAAACTCATTTTACTAAAATCTAAACTTCGTATCTGGGCTAAAGAAAATTTTGGTGCTTCTAACCTTCACAAAAAAAGTTTGCTTGCCGAATTAAACTTGCTGGATACTTCTCGTGAAAGTAGATCTCTTTCTGAGATTGAATCAGCTCGCTTCTCCCAAATTCAATCTGAGCTTTACACTTTACTAAAACAAGAGGAGATTTACTGGAAACAGCGTTCTAGAATCACTTGGCTCCTAGAAGGTGATGCAAATACAAAATTCTTTCATCTTCTAGCTAATGGTAGGAAAAATAGAAATTACATCCCTAGAATTCGATTTAATGGGAATTGGATTGAAGGTAACCATGAAATTGGGAAAATTTTCACTGATCATTTTCAAGCCTTACTTGGTACCCAGATTACACATAGATTCCTCTTTAACTGGGATCATCTGTTTAATTTCAAAGATAGAGTTGATCTCTTTATGCTTGAACTTCCCTTTAATCTTGAGGAAATTAAACATGCCGTATTTGAGCTTAACGCTGATAAGGCTCCAGGTCCAGATGGATTTCCAATTCTCTTTTTTCAAAAACATTGGAGTCTTATTTAGGAGGATTTATTTAAAATCTGCAGGGACTTTTATGATGGATCTATCAACTTTGAAAGACTCAATTGGGTTCACATTGCACTTATTGCCAAAACAAATTCCCCAACTGAGGTCACTGAGTTTAGACCCATCAGTCTTATCAACTCAACATGCAAAATTATTTCCAAGATTCTTGCCTTCAGATTGAGTCATAAGATTGGTCTCTTTGTGGATAATTCTCAATCCGGATTCATTAAAGGTAGATGCATTGCAGATAATATCATTGCTACTCAGGAAGTGATTTTTAATCTCCAAAAAAGGAAAACCCTTGGATTTGCTTTTAAAGTTGATTTTGCTAAAGCCTTTGACTCTTTAGACTGGAATTTTCTTCTCGAGATTCTAGAAGCCAGAGGATTTGGCAACCGCTGGATCTCTTGGATACACACTATTCATAAAACCGCCAAAACCCAGATTCTCATTAATGGAACTACACAGGGTTACATACGTTGCAAAAGAGGATTGAGACAAGGTGATCCTCTTTCACCCCTTCCTTTTGCATTAGCGGCCGATACTCTATGTGCAATGTTTTATCATGCTATCAATTCCAAGGTTATGGTTGGAGTTCAACTTGACCATTCAAATAACATCTGTCATTTACAATATGCTGATGTTCTTATCATTTTCTCGGCTGGAGGACACGAAGATCTTAAAATTATTAAATTAATTCTATACCTCTTCGAAGGCTACTCTGGTCTTTCAATCAACTTCTCAAAAAACTGCCTTTACTCCACCAACTTTGGTTTTCAACCACTTTTCTCCTCAGCAAGTATCCTTAATTGCAAGAGAGATTGTCTTCCCATTACCTATCTTGGTGTTCCCCTTTCTGGTAGACGACCCAGAAGAATTAACTGGTCTAAGCTGATTGATTTTGTTCATGCCAGACTCACACCCTGGAAAGCAATCTACCTTTCTTTAGGGGGGGCGCCTAACTCTTATCAATTCCTTGTTATCTTCTATTCCAGTTTACTGGATGTCAGTGTTTAAACTCCCAGCCTGGGTCGTTCATGACATTGATAAAATCAGGAGAGATTTCTTATGGAAAGGGCCTGATCTTGGTTCGAAAGGAATTAGATTAATTGCATGGAAAAGGATCTGCCGCCCCCGAAGCATGGGGGGCTGGGGTATCCTTGATTTACAGGAGTTCAACAAAGCTTTACTTGGAAAATGGTGGTGGAAATTCATCACCACACCGAACTCTTGTTGGTCTAAGTTTATCAAAGCCAACTACTTCATTAGTGATTCCCCCAATATTCTCTACTCACAACCCCTAAGAAACAAATCTTTCTTCTGGGCGGGAATCAATACAATTCTACCCACTTTCTGTGCTTGTTTAACCAAGTCTGTCGGTAATTGTGAAAACACTCTATTTTGGTTCGACAGATGGCTAGAGGGTCAATCCCCCAATAACCGCTGGCAATCTCTATTTTTGGACTGTTCTTTTCCTTGGATTACTTTAAAATAATTTATCCTCATACTTAACTCCCAGGGTAATCCATTTCGAACAACCACATCTGAAGAATTCAACTTTTTATTAAATTCTTTACCAGATTGTACAAACGAAATCGAAGACTCATACTCCTGGTCTTTAGATAAAAATGGAAATTTCTCCGTCAAATCATTCTACAACTTTTTAATCGACGGAGGTCTCCGCACTCAACTATATCCCAACTTTTGGAAAACCAAATCTCCTAGCAAAATCACTTTATTCTGTTGGCTTGCCTGGGATAACAAAATTCTTACTCTTGAGAACTTATTCAAAAAAGGTTGCAATCCTTATGCCTCTGACACATGTGTACTTTGTCACAATAACTCAGAATCAGTGGGCCACCTTTTTTTTAAATTGTTACTTTTCTACTCGCATTTGGTCCTTTTTTCAAGTGTTTATTTGATTCTGAAACTTTACCTTCCTCAGTTTTAAATATCTGGACCAATTGGATACCCTCATTAAACCCTTCTCTCAGAAACCTCTGGGACCTTTGTTCTAGATCCATTTTCTGGAATATTTGGCTGGAACGCAACAATCGTATCTTTAACCAAAATTGTGCTTCTACTTCCTCAATTCTCTACAAAACAGCTAATCTGATTCTTACTTGGATTTCAGCAGACTCGGAGTCCCACCAGCAGGAAGCCACAGAGGACATTCACAAGATCAAGCATTTCTTAAGCTTCCTGAGCTCCAGATCTTCCGACCCCACCGGCAATATGGCGCCCAGCACTAGTCAGGAGTAATCCGTCTCTTTCTTTTCTGAGCAGGCCTGTGTCTCCAGACGGTTGACTTCGCCGGCTCCAGATCCTCTATCTTTTTTATGTATTTTCTTGCTTTCTTTGTTCACTGTTCTTCTCATCTCTGGTGAGGGTTACAGTTCTTTATTTTGTTCATTTATGTCGCTTCTGTTTTATGTATTTTGTACTTCCCTGTTTCTTTTTTTTCTAATAAATTGTGGTTTATCCACCTTATTCAAAAAAAAAAAAATGATACATGAATTATAATACCTTTTCTAAAATACGAAACTAAGAGTGCATTATGTGTCAAAGTATAAAGACTAATGTTGTACCTTACCCATTGTTATATTATAATCTTTCAGATGAGTTTGAGATCCTTGGTTTTTTATTTTTTATTTTTATTTTAATTTTTTTAAATACAACCCTGAGAACATTAAATTTTATCATATTCATCCCACTTGTGATTTGTGAATCTTTCTCTTTTTAAACAACAACCATTATTTAAAATTAGTTTCTCACATTCCTACACATATTAACAATATTACCAACGTTTAAATTGGGTAGAAACATGCATTGATGAGGAGATAAAACAATATTACTCCTTCAATTTAATATTAACTATCAAATTTATTTTTTTAAAATTATTTAAGTATTAATTTTTTTTTAATTTTGCTTTCCCATTTAAAAAAATATATATGTATTGACGATAGTAAATAACTCTGGACAAAAATATTTTATCAATATTTTTTAAAAAAAAAATTAAAAATTTTAAAAAAATGTTTAATATTTATATATAACTTTTTCTTTTAGAAAGACAACAAGCGCCGGAACCTAGGGAGGAACACGTGGGGGAGCAGCGCTCACCACTGAACCGTGCCCTCACCTTGCGCGAGATGGAGATCGAACTCGGGGAACCACGCTCGACACTCGAGGCGAACACCCTACGCAAGGGACCCGATGCCAATAGGTTAAATGGTCGTTGGCATATTTATATATAACTCAAATCTAACAGAAAACATAAAATAGAGGAGGTATAAAAATACAAATATATTTTTAAACACCAAAATGATCAAATACAATTTCTACAGGTACCAAAACAAAAAACTCACCCAACTTAAATAAATAAAATAAAATAAAACACAGCCATTCTGCATAAAGATCTTTATTCATGATCGGTGTATGTTTGTTAGGGTTGTTGCATATAGAGAACAAGAAACACAGCACAGTGCTACAGCTCATCAGCCACCGATTTAGTAACCTACTCAAGTGTGCATATATACATGCACTTATTTATAATTAAGAAGCCAGATTACTAGCGACACAAATGAGGTAATGTCCAGGAGACACCAAGCTGGGCACAATAATCCTCATATTTAGTATCTCATGACACAAGCTTTCATCTCGTCTGGGTTCATACCGTCACACTCCTGCAAGACGCCTGTGAGTATAATAGTCTGATGGTAACTCCGAAGCCCCGGTCGGACAGTATCTCATAGTGCACCTGCTTCTCCATCCAATACCATAGAGAAGACTTGAAAGAGATGATATATCGGATGGTGGGCGAGTATGTCCGGATCATTCAAGCCATCAAATTAGGGTTGAGCGCCTTGCCGGCCTTGATGTAAAAAATAAAAAAAACACTGAAACTATAGTTTTTTTATTCACTGAAAAGAAGAACAGAGGAAATATCTTAAGCGTTCATCCCCATCATTTCAGAGATATCATCCACATAACCCAATGAGAAACATGAAAAGACAAAAGTACCCTTGTTTTGTACTCCACTGAGAAACAACTTCCGCTTTGAACTAAGTGCTGTTTGGATCTCACAATGGGAATAAAAATGAAAAGAATAATAATGGTAATAGTAATGATAATGGATAGTAATGAGAATAAAAACTGTGATTGGTTATTAAAAAAATTCATTGGGAATGAAAAAAAAAGAAAAAATGTAATAAAGTTACCATTTTGCCCTTAGTACAAATAAATAATATTAAGCATTATTTATGTCAAACTTTTTATTAGTGAAACTTTTGAAATATTATATATTTTTTATTATCATATATTAGTTAAATAATGTATTATTATTATTATTATTTAAATTATTTACTACAAATAGGTTTTATAAATATTAAAATATTATTGTCCAATTTTATAAATATTAAAATATTATTGTTCATTTTAATAATTGCGAGTAAATATGTATGTTAAATAGTTCATAATAATAATATTATTATTATTATTTTAATAATTATAATTATATATATATGTTAAATATGTCGTAATTAAATATTATTGGAGAAGGGTATTTATGTCAATTCCTTTTAATTCTCATCTATTCTCCCCAAATTTGGAGGTAATGAAGACCAACCCTTTATTGCTTTGACCAGGGAATCTATTCCTATCCCTAGCTTCCCCAAACATGTGCTTCTCTCGGGATATATGGGCATCCCACTCTTGAGTAATCAGAACCCCCATCCAAACGCATACCAAACTCATGATGATGCAGTCCTGACCCTCCATCCTTTCTACACACTCCATTTACACAAGCAACAAACTTGACAAAACATTTAGAACCTATACATGCAACCAACCATTAAGAAGCACAAACATTCAGACACACTCTAATTAAGCTTCTCACACAACAGCTGCACAACAATTCACTTTAAGAGCTTCAATCATGCTGACAATTCCAATATGTTAGCAGAAGAAGACCATGGCCAAAATACTTCTTGTTGGAATTAATATTTCATTTCCTCACATCAACCGATGTAGGATTATATTTTTTTAGTTCCAACATCGCCCCTCAAATTCAACTGGGTTAATATTTTCTTGCTAGTTAAACTTGTTCAGACTTGTACATCAAACACCTTATGCTTGTGTTTCAGAGGTCGATTTTTACCAAGACTTATACACCAGTGTCTCAGATGTCTTATTTTAACTAGTTTGTGTTCCTCTTTCACTGGAACCTCAGAGGCATGTGCATTAGTGAGACCTATTTGGGGGTGTTATATAAGCTCAGGGGTCTTACACAAAAAAAGCTTCAAGGCTTAGTGGCTCAATCCCTATACTTATATATAAACCCATTTCATTTTCTTACATCAACCGATGTGAGACTATATTTTTTTAGTTCTAACAAACTGGTGTGGAGACATGTAGCTGCCATTGACTTGTGATGCAATTCAGTCTCAAAAGGCCTGAGTTACAATATCACTAACCATTAAAGTGTCTTTTTTTCATAGGACAGACTTCTGCAAGGCCCCTTTATGCATGTAGGTCCACAGTAGTCGTAGCCGATGCCATAGTTGCCAGACATGTTGCAACAATAGATGGTGAGGTCGCGGTAGCACCAATATATATGCCATATATAGTAGAGCTAGAAAAGAGGCCGGAGAGAACTCCTCTGGTGATGAAGAGAGCTTTAAGGACTATTATTACTCTAAATGTATGCATGGTTTATTAATTAATTGCTACTACTAATTGTTTCATGAAAATTAATGCATCTTACCAAATTGCTGTTAACTAAGATTTTCTGTTCCTATTTTCTATACAGTAAACTTGGTCAATACTTAGGTGTCAATAAAATAGCACTTTGCTCTAACTTGGTAAGATACTATGTAAGATAGTTTCAACAGAATTTGTTTTGTTTTGAGTCTTTAAATTCAGCATCTTATGTAATGCTTTATCAGTAAGGAAATAAGCAGCAGTTCATTCTCCAGGTATAAGTTCTATTCTTTGTGTGCCTTCATAGAAATTCTGCTCTATTTTATTACATGGTATCAAAGATTGGTACAAGGTTCTAATCCTTTGGATTCTTAAGAAAATCAGAACCCTGTAAAAGGAAAACTGCAGCTCTACACATTGAGGTGGTAAATGGAGGAAATAGTGCTAACGCTCAATATGGTGTAGAGAAACTTGTAGGTACAAACTACAAGTATTGTACCTACAAGTATTAGAGAATTGGAGAATGTGTATAGAAGCTTATCTTCAAGGTCAAGACTTGTAGGAACTCATTGCTTGTGGCAATATAGAGATTCCTGATGACACTCCTGATAATACTGAACCACGAAGGAAATGGAAGATTAAATGTGGAAAGGCTTTGTTTGTCTTAAGAACTTCGATCAGTAAAGAATTTTTTGATCATGTTCATGATGTAAACTCTTCGAAGGAAGTTTGGAATACTCTAGTAAGGTTATTTACCAAGAAAAATACAGCAAGGTTACAATTCCTGGAAAATGAATTGGCAATGATAAAATAGGAAGGTATGTCAATTTCAGAATATTTCTTGAAGATCAAAAATATTTGTGCCGAAATTTCAGAACTTGATCTATAAGAGAAAATAAGTAAAGCACGGGTGAGGAGATTTCTCATACATGGTCTACAGAAGGAGTATAATCCTTATGTCACCTCTATACAAGGCTGGGAGAAACAACCATCAGTTAAAGAGTTAGAGAGCTTACTTTCCAATAAAAAAGCTTTGGCTAAGCAGATGGCCAAAACAATTAGTTCTGAACAAGATACGGTTCTTTTCTTAAGAGAAAAGTTGTATGAGAATAATTCAGTAGAAGATACGAATGGAAAGAAGGCTATTAATAACAATCCTTAAAGTAACAGGTTTATCAGATGTTACAGATGTGGAAAGCCTGGGCATATAAAGAGAAATTGTCATACAAAGCTCTCAAGAGCAAATGCTGCTTGTGAAGATAATATTGAGGGTGATCAACTCAACTAGGAGCAATTTTTTACAACCAAATTAACTAGTTGAAGAAAGTGACAGTGTTACTTTCAAGTTATCATCAAATCAAGCTCAAATCAACTATGTCGACTATAAAGAAGAACGGATCATTGATTCTGGTTGCTCACATCATGTGATGGGTGATGATTCTTTATTCTCAGAGCTACGACAACATAATGGGAAACGGGTTATCATTACTGGTGATAACTCAACATATCCGGTGGCTAAAGAAGGTACGGTGAAGATTGATGTTGATGAAGCAAGTGCCAAGTTGGATGATGTTATCATGTACCATGTTTGAAGAAAAATTTAATTTCAGTCTATCAGATAACTAATTCTGGAAAATATGTTTTATTTGGTCCAATGATTTAAAGGTGCTTGATAATGTTAAAAATGTTGTAGCTGATGTTGTTCTTTTGGGTAAAAAGAAAGGATCTATATTTTGTAATCTTAGTGGGAGAGGCATATATGAAGAAAGAAAGCCAAATGGAGAGTGCAGCAACATGGCATGCTCAATTAGGCCATGTAGGTTACCGATTGTTGCAATAGATTTCTTCAAAGAAGTTATTAGATGGCCTACCAACACTCAAGAATGTGCATGAAGATGTTGTTGAAATGTCCAGAAGCTAGACCTTAAGCAGCTACACTAGTTGTGCATGCATGGCTTACACATTATCAGGGTTTAGTCTTATCTATGTTATGTTGAGTCAACTATCCTAGATTTAGATTAATATCATGTTCTATTAAGTAGGTGCTTGTACTGTTTAAGTTATCACGTGGGTTGTGAGTTGGCTTGCATTTGTTGGCCATCTCTATATATGTATGTTGAATGGGGTGAATGAAAAGTAGATCCTTTTTGGAATCTCATGTTAAGAGCCTAAAACTGAGTGACTTGTCTTCTCTTGCTCATATATTCTTTTCATTTCTCTACAAACATTGGTATCAGAGACATTGTTTTAGTCCAGTCTTGAAGGAAAATGGCTGCAAATGGCAGCGGTGCTGGCTCTTCTCAGACCAATGTTCCTCCCTTTGATGGAGAGAGTTACAACCTATGGAGCTTGAAGATGGAGACCATTCTTGATGCAGCGGTATACTCGAGACCGTTGATTCGCCTTGGAATGCCCGGAAATAAGGTGTCCAAACCTTGTTGATCAAAGATATCCAGGAATTGGGAAGAGTAAAATCTTATTACTCAAGAAAATGATTATCACAAAACTGATTTCCTCTTGCCCATAGGCTTACATTAAATAGGTGAAAATAGCACTAAGAAAGGAGATAATTCGAAAAATTACCAAAAAATAGTAAATTCTCAAATATCAGCAAGAAATAAAAGATCTATCAAAATAAAGACAATTGCTACAAATAGCTCACAAATCAGATATTTCTATCCTAAGATATAACGAAATCAATTATTACTAAAAATAGCAAAATTAGGATTTTCGAGGCCTAAACGATGGCATTTGGCCAAATTTTGGTATGGACACAAACTCGTGACTTTTGTTCCTTGACCCGTTTCCCATCAAATAGACATGGTACAACCATAAAATTTTGTCGCACGCCAAATTACCGAAATACCCTTGCGTCGTACTTCTCCATGTACGCACATGCCACGTCGTCTATGCGCCCGTCATCATTCTCCCCTGGATGAAGAGAATTCACCCTCGAATTGTCGTCGTCGAAAGAGTCACCATAATAGGGTATCAAATGCTTGACATTGAAGACATCAGTCTTACGGATGTGGCTCGGGAGCTGAAGCCGATATGCATTGGAATTGATCTTCTCAATGACCTCAACGGGCCTAATTTTCTTGGCCTTAAGCTTGTTGTACTCCCCAGCTGGAAAACACTCCTTGGACAACACAACCCACACAAAGTCTCCAACCTTAAACTCAACATGGCGGCGCCGCTGGTCTGCATGTTGCTTGTAATGTATGTTGGCGGCGTTCAAGTTGTCGAGAACGGTTCTATGAAAGTTCTGTAAGCTCGTTACAAAGTTAGCCGCTTTCCCATGGATCCAAGTCTTCGCTGGTAGGGGAATCAAGTCAAGGGGTCTACGAGGAATTGCCGAGTACACCACCTGAAATGGACTGAACCCTGTACTTCTGTTTGTAGCATGGTTGTGAGCAAATTCTGCCTGTCTCAATCTCACATCCCACCCTTTAGGATAATCCCCCACAAGACAACCAAGCAAGTTACCCAGTGAGCGGTTAACGACTTCAGTTTGCCCATCCGTCTGAGGGTGATAGGCACTGCTAAGATTGAGTCGAGTGTTCACCATCTTCCACAAACTTCGTCAAAAGTGGCTAAGAAACCGTGTATCTCGATCGGAGACAATTGAGGATGGTAGGCCGTCGAGGTGGTAGACATCACGGAAGAATAGCTGGGCCACATTGACAGCATCCGTCGTCTTCTTGCAAGGAATAAAGTGCACCATCTTGGAAAAACGGTCTACTACTTCAAAAATAGAGTCGTTACCATGCTGAGTACGTGGCAAACCCAGCACAAAGTCCATACTAATGTCCATCAATGGCTGAGAAGGTACTGGCAACGGCATATAGAGCCCAGCATTGGTTGCGCCCCCTTTGGAGCTCTGGCATATTCAGCGCAGTTGAACAAACTTTTCAACATCCTTACGCATGCCTGGCCAGAAGTAAGAAGCCTGAATCAACTGGAGCGTCCGGTCCCTCCCCACATGGCCTTCACCGTGTAACTCTCTGATAATGTGCACCCGTAAATTGCAATATGAAACACAGAGCTGGTTTCCCTGGAACAAGAAACCATCTTGGAGTAGGAAATCCGTCCGTTTTGGCGCCTGTACATCTAGGAGGATCGCCGAGAAATATGGGTCAGTTACAAATAAATCACGAAAAGAGTCAAAACCAGGTACCTCGACTCGTAATGTGACTAAAAGGTTGCTTCGCCTACTGAGGGCGTCTGCCACACGATTAGAGACCCTTGCTTTGTGCTTCACAACAAAGGTAAATTCATCTAAAATGTTCACCCATCGTCCATGGCGGGCAAACACTTTATCTTGTTGATGTATATGTCGTAGGGCGGCGTGGTCTGTGTATAGAATGAACTCCCGATGGATGAGGTAATGCCTCCAACGCTTGATAGCTTGCACCACAGCATAAAACTCAACGTCGTAGGTGCTATAATTCAAGCGTGCGCCAGACAGCTTCTCACTGTAAAACGCAACAAACCGCCCTTACTAACTCAGGACATCCCCAATACCCACCTTGGATGCATCTGTGTGAAGCTCAAATGGATGGGCGAAGTCAGGAAGTACCAAGACAGGGCAGTGGTCAAGCGTTCCTTCATCAATTGGAAAGCAACCTCGGCATCGGCGGTCCATGTAAATTTGCTGCCTTTCATGCACTCAGTCAACAGTACCATGATGCTGCTAAAGTAAGCGATGAACCGCCGATAGAAGGATGCAAGGCCGTGGAAGCTTCGCACCTCGGTGATAGTTGTTGGAGTTGGCCAATCTTGAATCGCCTTGATCTTGGCCTCGTCCACTTGTATACCTTCCCCTGAAACAACATAACCCAAAAACAATACCTTGGGTGTGAAGAAGACACATTTTTTCTTTGCCGCATAGAACTCTTGGGATTGAAGAGTGGTGAGGACATCTCGAACATGTACAAGATGCGTCTTCTCATCGGGGCTATAAATGAGGATGTCATCAAAATACACAAGCACAAATTTGCCAATGATTGGACTCAAAAGTTGGTTCATGACCCTCATGAATGTGCTAGGGGCATTGAAAAGCGCAAAAGGCATCACCATCCACTCGTACAACCCTTCACGCATCTTGAACGCTATCTTCCACTCGTCACCAGGCCGCACGCGAATCTGGTGATACCCGCTCTTCAAGTCTAGGCGCGTGAGCACCGTAGCCCCGCTAATCTGGTCAAGCAAATCATCTAATCGAGGAATAGGGAATCTATACCTGATAGTGATTTTGTTGATGGCCCGGTTATCCACACACATGCGCCAAGTGCCCTCTTTCTTTGGTGTCAATAAAGCGGGGACCGCGCATGGGCTCATGCTCTCGAGGATATGTCCTTTCGCCAATAGTTCTTCTACTTGACGCCTTAGTTCTTCATGCTCCATTGGGCTCATCCGATAGTATGGTCGGTGTGGTAAGACAGAGCCAGGCTGGAGCTCTATTTGATGTTGTATGTCCCGTAGGGGTGGAAGTCTCCCCGGTAAATCATCGGGGAAGATGTCTTGGAACTCGTCAAGTAAAGGAAGAATGATATCTGGAATTTCCGGCATAGCACAACAAGTTGGTGTTGGTGGCGTTTGGTGCTTCCACAGGCTTGTTGGGTGCCAACACTATCTTCACGCCGCTGTAGACAAAGCTATAAGAGTTTGCGCGGCCATTGTGTGTCACCTTCCGATCGTATTGCTATGGCCTGCCCAATAATAAATGACATGCATCCATAGGCACAACGTCACACCATACTTCATCTCTGTACTTCGGGCCAATCGAGAAGGCGATCAAAGCGCGCTTGCTAACCATAAGCTCGCCACCACGCTTGAGCCAAGCTAGCTTATACGGTGTCGGGTGTCGCTCAGTGGAGATATTCAGTTTCTGTACTGCTTCGTCAGAGATAATGATGCGGTGTGTATTGAGGAGCAAACCTATGTCTTTCTGGATAAATGGGGCATGGCCTAACAAGTTTATTTTGGTAATTTTTTAAGCGGTGGCTTTTTGGTTTTTAAGGGTCTCATTTGAAGGAAAACATGTCAACGAGCACAACTAACTAGCTTTGCTAGTGAGTCATGCTAGTTTTCGGCCGAATTCCATCATCTTGGCCTCGAAAATAGCGATTTTGCCATTTTAGGAAAGATTTGATTTCATTATATCTTAGGCTAGAAATCTCTGATTTGTATGCCGTTTGTGGCAATAGTCTTTATTTTGTTAAACATTTTATTTCTTGCTGATATTTGAGAATTTATCATTTTTGGTAAATTTTTAAATTATCTCCTTTCTTAGCGCTATTTTCACCTATTTATTGTAAGCCTACAGGCAAGAGAAAATCAGTTTTGTTATCACTATTTTCTTGTGTAATAAGATTTTACTCTTCCCAAACTTCTAGCTATCTTTGATCAACAGGGTTTGGACAACTTGTTACCGGGCATTCGTGCGCGAATCAACGGTCTCGAGTATACCACTACATCACTTTAATGATAAAAAACTTTTAATCAATGAATCTGAGAACTATTGCAAGGAAAAAGTTAGTAATCAGACAGACTTTAACAATCCAAATGAAGCTTGAAAGGTTCCTGCAAAGAAAGTTTCAGTAAAAACCACAAGAAATTGGAAGATTCTCATATATATCATATATATATTGAGAAGGTGTATATATATATATATATCTTCTCAATTAAACCAAGAATCCCTGGTTTTAAAGGATTAGAACATTTTCCGCCTTCTGCTTGAATAATGTTGGCGTCTTCTGGTTCAAGTGCTTCTGCCAGGTTTACCTGCTTTTTCAACAAAACGATGGCATTAGAGGGAAAAAATTCAAATGACTGAAAAAACTCTGATTTAAAATTATAACATTTACCTGATCAGGAAGAGTTAATGTGTGTGGCACAGTGACAGAAGTGTTGTGAATGGAAGAATCCTTTTTTGTTTCTTGTGTTAGCTTTAGTATCTGCATATTTATCATACAAGATAAAGAGAAGAATATGTTTGATAACATTTATTTCTTTGTTTATAAACTAATGATACTTATAGCAAGACTTTTATTGGTACCTGATCTGGAGAGAGCTGAATGCCCATCTCATAGAAGGAATCATAGTTTCCAATTTTAACCTGTATTTATAAAACATTGTTCAAATTATTATATATATATGCACATAACAAGTAAACTACAAGAACAATAATATATATCATATATATGCAAAGATGAAGAAGACATTACAAACAAGTGAACTTCTTAATTGACAGAACCATGAGATTGAACATTAACAGATGACAGTACAAAGATGTGACCAAGTCAAGTATGAAGAAGACATTACAAACAAGATATGGTTTACCTTAAAAATCAAGTAAAGTCATTACAATTGGTATAAGACATTGCTAACTGTCAAAAGTCGTAAATGTCCTCGTCAACATCTTCATGGGCCCATTGACCGTCATCATTATCATTGAAGATACTCTCATGAGAGGAAAGGAAACATTCAGTCCGAGGTCCATCATCTGTTATTTCATTACCCATGTCATACACTTCTCTTGGTTGATTACATATTACAACAAACCAACCAGGTTCTTTGGGATCTTCAGAATAAAAAAACTTGCTTCACTTGTGATGAAAACACATAAGGCTCATCGAGGATATGTTTGCCAGTGTGAATCGTGCGAGAGAAATTTACCATTGTAAATCCATATCTATCTTTCTTGAGCCCCCTACTATTATTCACATCAGCCCAATCACAACGAAAGAACACAACCTTGAACTTGTTAAAGTAGTCTAACTCAATTATATCATTTAGCACCCCATAGTAGTCAACATTTCCTTCCAATGGATTAGCATCCCTAGCACTGGCATAGCTCATAGTTGAAGAAGTAACAAGACATCCAGAATTTTGAGTTTGTCTAAATCTTTCTCGAGATTTAGTATGGAATTGAAATCCATTAATGAAGAGTCCTTTATATCTCTTAATAATCCTATTTGGACCTTGCGCAAGAAATTTAATTTCTTCTGACACATTTTTTCCATGAGAAACCTATACAAGTTACATGAATCTAATTAAAAAAATACTAATAGAGAATTGTTCAAGTTATAAGATTTTCTAGTTGCTTACCATTTCTCCCAACCATTCATGAAAATTTTCGGTAAATTTCCTAACGAGATCACGAGCATTTGAACGTCAACCTCTTGTTTGATCTTTCAAAATATTTCTATACTCACTACAAGTAATGATAAAAAATGTTAAGAACTTCTAACACACCAAATAAGAAATGTGAAGTGTTTAACTTACATTTGGAGTGATTCAATAGCTTTATAGTGAAATAACATAAAACGATGTGCTTGTGCCCATGATCTATCATCTAACTCTGCTACTTCAACTTTCCTTATTGGTTCTACACCACTTTCAAATAAATACGACTTTGCAAGTAGCTCATGTTACACTTGTGTTAAATTTCTCCCAGGTCTATCAAATATTGTTTCAACATCAACCAAATATCTAGAACAAAATGTTACACATTCCTCTACTAAAAATTCTTCAGCGATAGATCCTTCAGGATATCGTTTATTCCGCACATAAGATTTTAACTTTAGCAAAAACCTACAACAGAATTGTTGCGATTGTTAACCTATAGAAGTTTGATTGACAAGACATTATAATAAATTGATGTTTTAGCAAAATAATACCTCTCGATTGCATACATCCATTGATAGTACACAGGTCCACCGATTTTGGCCTCCATTGGTAGATGAACAACCAAGTGCACCATTACAGTGAAGAATGAAGGTGGGAAAATCTTTTCTAAATGACACAAAGCTATTGTTGCTCGATATTGTAGGTTGTCAAAATCTTCCACCTTAAGAACCTTACTGCAAATAATTTTGAATATGTTACAAAGCTCTGAAATGGCATGAGTCACTTGCTTTGATGATCATACATCTCAAATACCTGTTGGAAACTGCTGCCTGAGATTATATGTCCATAGTCATTAAGAACAGGGTAGCAACTAATGCGTTCCTCTGGAGACCCTAATAGAAATCTCATCTCTACACTGAAACTAACCTTTCCACCATGGAAATCCAAACCCTGACATGATGTAAAACTTAGAGAAAGATTGGAGAAGATACATATACAAGCATCATAATAATCAGTAACATATATGCATGGTGATCAAAAGCAATATGGCAAACCTGATGCTCCCCGCGAAGCCAACATTGCAAGAAGACCTCCTGAAGTTCCCTTGGAGCAATGGGTTGCTTTTGTGGATTACAGGGCACGACCTGACACAAAGGTAATATGCATAGATTTTCCATTGAAATGTATTTCTTTAAAGCATTATTGTTTATTAACTATTTTTCCCATTTAAATGTTTCTCGTGTAATATGTAGGCAAAATCAGCTCAAAATACTGCCAACCGTAGGCACCTAACAATTCCTCACACGTTGAATTTGAAATCATTTGCTCGATTGGAAAATGAAATGGTTATTAGTTTCATATAATGCAAATCTTAATTATGACTATTATTTAAATACTATTATGCACATATTAAATTGATATAATTTTGTAGGAATCTCAACTTGGTCAGCCTGTCACAAGAGCTGAATTATTTCAAGTTGGTCATACCACATCAGATGGGTCATTTGTGAATGATGAGGCAAGGCAAAATCATGTGAGTTGAATATAGATTTGTCATATGTTCAATGTTTATATAATAATAAGTGCTTTAGTAAAATCATTCCTTTGACTTTATTTTTGTAGGAAGATCTAGTTGTTCGATCTCAACCTCCTTCTGAAAACGAGGCATATATTGGTGTTTTTGGTAAAGAACACCCAGGGTATGTTCGTGGCATGGGACTTGGAGTAGTCCCAACTCAGGTATATGGATAATCGAGTAGCTCGAGCAGTAGACGTTATTCGGCAGGGGGTACACAAGCTGAAGTTGATTCTCTTAGGCAAACTGTCCATCAGTTACTGCAACGAATTGAAGTTAATGAACAACATATAGCAAATCTTACCCAATAATTGGCAAATCAAAAGCCAAATTGTATACATAAACAGGTTTATGATAAATTTTCATTTTAAGGTTATAGATTCATATGATTGTTATAAATCTATTATTTATGTTTGTGCTTCCAAGTTTTGTTTTTATTTCTTAATATTTTTCATATCGGTTTCATTTTACAATAGGAAAATGCAGGCTCCCCGGTTATTGGGAGGTGTTCGTCACAAGCTAGCCATTTAGCAAACGGCGAACTTAATTCAAACAATGTAGGATGACCACATAGTGAAAGTTGTATTATCTCTTTTTTTATACTTTTTTTAACTTGAAAAAATGAAATGTATGTTTCATATGTTATTTGTTTGATTGAGTATGTTTTTTTTTTTATCAATCTAATAAGTTTGCATCTTTTTATTATTACAGAGTATGCTAAGGATAACAAGCACTTTTCAGGAGATTCGTTGAGGATGCGGCAACAGAAATGACAACATTATCTTCATTTACTGTTTTGTTTATGTTAGTTGTTTGGCTTATCATGACATTATGTTTTTGGCTATTGTTATCTTCTATTTGATGGACAATTAGTGATTTCCTATGTTTTTCCATTTCTATATTGAACTGTCGTGCTTATATAAGATCTGAATTTATATTTTGCTTGACTAGAACTTGTATTTGATTGATCTTTTTATCTTTTAGTAATGTTATGTGTGTGATTTTTGTTTATATATAACTCTTGATATAAGGCAAAGTTTAATACATGGTTGAAAATTGAATGATGTCAAAATGGTCATACTCTTGACTTATTGATGATTAGGTATATGAAGTACTTTACATATATATGTTATTTATATTGTTGTTGATGATGCAACTATATTAATTATCTATATACTTGTTTCTAACATATATATATATATATTGTTAATTATCTATATACTTGTTTGTAATACATAGTTGCAGAAGAAAAGGCCAAAGTCAAAAGGGTACAAAAGGTGTGATTTTATTAGCTAGATTTATACATTTAATACTTGTTATAATTAGTTCATTGTCAAAATAACTAATTAAGTTTTTGCATGTGTTCTTTTTGTTTATGAACTTGTTCATTTGAATCAAATTTGGATGAACTACTTCATTGCATGCAATGTATCTTGGTAAGCAAATAATTAATTCTCGTCTCTTTTACATCTTGTTCCTTTAAGTATATAAAGCTTGATTTGTTATATTTATATACACACAGAGTAGGTTATGATAAAGAAGATAAGGCAGGAAGAGCTTATGACTTGGCTTCTCTTAAGTACTTGGGAACAACTACGACAACCAACTTTCATGTAACTTAAACTCTCTACCTTTTTATCACTAATTTCTTTAATTCCTTTCATATACATACATACATACATATATATATATATATATATATATATATATTTAATTAATGTTGTATATTTTCAGATAACTAACTATGAGGAGTTAGAGAAAATGAAACATATGACCAGACAGAAATATTTTGCATCTCTTTCAAGGTATACATACATATATATGCATATATGTTTCATAGGCATAGTTAAGCATCACAATAAGACAATATGTTAATACTACTTAGTGTCATTATAAATGAAACATATGCCCAGACAAAAATATGTTGCATCTCTTTCAAGCTATACATACATATAGACGTATATATGTTCCATAGGCATATTTAAGCATCACAATAAGAGTATATGCTAATACTAGTTAGTGTAATTATAAATGCAAAAAAAAAAAAAAAGTCAGTGGGTTTTCTAGAGGTGCTTCAATCTACCATGGTGTGTCACAAGCTATATTCCTTGTATATATGGATTTATCCAAATCATTCTTTGCTCTAATCAATTAATGAGAGATTTATTGTTTATGCAGGTAATAACAAGTGAAAAGGCCATGAATGCAACACTATAATTATCAAGTGCAACTCATAATGTAAACAAAAAACTAGTTCCATTGATGTAATTGTTCAATTGACGTAACAGTGAATCTTTTGTGCTAATGGTTTGATAAATTTTATTTATGAAATATATTTTTATTTTTTGTTTAGTAATTGAATGGTGTGTAATGTAACTTAATAAAACTTTGACAGGTATAATATTGTAAACAAATTGCATATTTATAAAAAAATAATAAAAATAATAAAAAAAACTTAGTTGGCATTAGCGGCGGTTTTGAACTCTCGGGAAAGACAATATAAGCTATAATATGTGCATTTTGCGGCAGTTTAAACTGCCGCCAAAATTGCCGGCAAATAAAACAAAAAACAATAATGTTGCATTTTGTGGCCATTAAGAACTGCTGCTAAAACCGCCGGTAAATGAAATTAATGCAATTCATGGCAGTTTAAAACCGCCGGGAAAGTTGAACTTGGCGGCGGTCATAACTGCCGGCAAATGCAAGCCAAGGGGGATGTGTATGTGATTAGCGGCAGTTATAATCGCCGGAAAAACCGCCGCGAAATGCAATACGCATTTCGTGGCGGTTGTTCCGGCCATTAATAAAAACCGCCGTAAAATGAGTCCCGACGCTAGTATTTATGGCGGTTTTAAAACCGCCGCATAATTACTTTAGCGTCGGCTAAAACTGCCACGAAATGACTCAAAAACTGCCGTAAAATGCATATTTTCTTGTAGTGATCCTCCCTCATTCCCATTACGGTAATCTAAACGCACACTTAATTCAAAGAAAATTGGAGCATCCAATTCCAAGAACAAGACATTAACGACGTGTATTATTTTTCAATACTTTTTTGAACTTGAATTTAATATTACTCCAATATGTTTTGATTTCTTATATGAAGAATAATAACATTTTGGGATAAGGTCAGTTTGTTGCAAGAACTAGTTCTAGAGAAGAATGGCAAATGACAAATGTTTGGATTACTGATCCTAGGCCAAAATGCACTAATCAATGAGTCAATTTAAATCATGGCCATATATATATCCCCTTTTTAATTAAATTATTTTTAGATGCGTGGCCCAATTGTGGTAATGTGTACTATATGTGCATATAAACTTTATTTTACTCTCTTCTGCTTTGGTAATTGATAAGGACGCAAGTGTACGTGCTGATCACATAATAAAGTGTGCGAAAGCAGAGTATTGGTCCACATGGAAGAAAGTGAATACTAGTAGTAACCCTAAACCCAAAAAATAGCCTAAGTAATTGAATGTTGTGCGTGTGATCAAAAGCAAGCAAAGATAAGAAAATACGGAAAATAATAAGAGAGAAGTCAAGGAAGAAAGCGATGTTTGGACATAGCATCCCTTTAGGATTATGAAGTACAAGATAAAAGTTGTCTAAATATGCAATCCTATTTGAACCGAGAGATTTTAAGAATTATACTATACCTAGATTTCTCAGGTGAAGAGTAACTGAATAGGTGTAGAGCTGATACAGACATCTACACAATTGCGTGCATTAACACTCTATGAAACCTTACTATAAACTAATGACAATCACTTAAGTAGATAATCTACCACATAGAGAGAGATTATCCCTAATCCGAATATAGAGTAGAGATGTGATTTCTCCTAAAATCTACTTCAAATGATTGCAAAGAGCATGGAGATTATTCCTAACCAGATGTGTACTCACTATCCTCTCAAATCGCAGCATGTCTATGCTATGCAAGGTAGTCAGACCTGGCCCGGACATTGACCCGACCAAGTCCAGGGGTCAGGGGTCAATGGGTCCGACCGGGTCGAGCCGGGGTTGAACCGGAGTTAATAATAAAATATTAAAAATATATTATAATAATTAATAATAATAAAAATAATAATATAACTTATATTTTAAATAATTAAAAAAGCACAATTAATTAAATATGTTATTTTAAAATTTTATTTTATGTATATTCGTTGATTTTAAAAATGTTTAAAATATAATTAAATTTAATATTTAAATTTTTAGTTTTATATAAAATATTAAAAAAATAAAATATTTAAAAACCCTAATCGGTCTCTTACACTTCTCTCTTGAGACTCACAAAGAAGAAAAAAATTAAAAACAAATCCTTCCTGTCTAGCGACTCATCAACGATGGGAAAAAAATCTTAAGTGCTCTCTCTTTCTCTCTCTCACGTCTCTCTGTCATTTCTTCTGATCTAGTGGTCTCCACCGGCGTCGCTCTCACATTTCTTTTGGTTTTTCTCCGATTCTGCCTTGTTTCTCTCGCTTGTTTCTCTCGCGCTCGCCTTCGTTGCTTGAAGCCACTCGCCATAGAAATTTTTTATAACTGATATATGAAAAATCTCACTTTCTCTCGCCCTTCCACCTGCTCTCTCTCTCTCTCGAGTGCATAATGTGTTCCATGTCTCCATGCTGAGGAAATATGTTTAAAATCCTTATCACGTGATCCAGTTCTCGGGATTTGAGTTAAACAGTGATTTATCTTACGAAGAACAGCCGGTAAAGATTGTAGACTTCAAGAAGCAAGAGCTGAGGAAGCGAGTCATTCCTCATGTCAAAGTTCAGTGGAAAAATCATTCTGTGCGTGAGGCAACTTGGGAATTGGAGTCAGAAATGAGGGAGAAGTATCCTTTTTTGTTTCTCGGGCCAAGTGCGAGTTTAGAGGACTAAACTCTTTTTAAGGAGGGGAGGATTGTGGACCTCGCCAGCCTGGTGGACCTACACCTTTCATTTGTCTCCTTAAAAACCTAGTTTAAGTGCTAACCATGGTTGCTTGACCCCTTAATCCCTTCTTCTTCTTCTTGTCACCTTGCTGGGAGTCTTTCTAGAGAGAGGATTTTCCGGAGGGATTTCTGGACGCCATCCCGTCAATGTCCCCTTCTTGGCCGAATGTTTACACCCCCATGGTCATCTCCCCTCTTCATTCCTCCATCTATCTTCTTTCTCTCCATTCTCCTACTTGTTTTACTCCTTGGAAGTTGAAGAAGAAGGTCATCCATCACCGGAGTTTGGATCTCCACCGGTGGTCTTGGCATCCTGAGGTAAGGAGAAGAAGAACAAGTAGCCGCCGGCCTCATTCAAAGGCAAGGTAGGCTCTCTCATTCTCTTATTGATGATGGAGTGTTTACTAGAGTCTTGAGAGAAGCTTGTGCTTGTGAAAATCTTAAGCTTAGTGGTAGATTAGTTTCTAATTAATATGCATGTTTTGAAGCTCTTAGTGAGTGATCTATGCTCCCATGTGTCTATGGTTGCCTTTGTTGATGATGTTTGCATGAAGAGCTTCACCATTTTAATTTATGTTTGGCTTATCCTTGCATGGAGATATATATTTATATTTGCATGCATGAAACCATGGCTAGTGATTGTGTAGGAAGCTATATATTTGTGTGTGTATGCTTACATTTTCATGCAAGAGATTAAATAGTTGGTCATGCTTGAAACCCAAGCCAAAAACCCAAGTTTTTGCTTGCCAAATGAGTGTATAGTTTTGTAGTTTTGGCATGTGTGTTGGGCCTTGCAATTCCTGCACCCTTGGCATGACTTTCTAAGGCATTTTTATTTTCTTTTTGTTACCAGAAATACTAGTAAACTTTATCCCTCTCTTGAGCTTTGCATCCCTACTTGTTTGCATGGAAAACAAAAGACTAGAAGCCCCCAAGATGTGGTCCGGTTGCATGTCATGCTTTGATTATATAAGCATCAAGTATAGTATAGATATTTACATGCACATTGACTCTTTGGCAGCCTTTTTAATATGGTAGCATATATATATATACACACATGTTGGTCATGCCACCTTAAATAATGTGATAATATATATATGCATGCATGCATTGATTTGTTACTTGTGCTATATAGAAGACTTATTTCCATCCTTGTTTCTCTCACATCCTATTCTTGTTCTTGTTAAAAATCATTCTATGTGCTTGTTTCACATCATTGTTTTACCACTAGTATTAGTATTATGTTAGGTCTATTTGTAGACACTTTCAAACTATTGTTGCTTTAATTAGATATTTAGACTTAGTTCGATGTCTTTATTATAGGACCACCGTGAGGAATTTATTTGGATATCAATTGGGATTAGACTATTGTCAAGTAAGTAATCCCTTGAACCCTTGTATTCAAAATTTTGTTAATTTTAAATTTATTATTTATTTATTTATTGTTATTTCATTTCTTTGAAATTTTCTGAAAATTATTTGTGATTATTCCTTGAAATTTTTGCTGGGGAATGCCGTTACATTTTATTGCTTATATCTTAGATAAATAACCCCTAGACTTAGTGGGAACATAATATTTTTATCTTACCAATCTTTATGCTTATTTGTTTTCCCTTATCAATAATATTTTTTATAATAATATTTTATTTACTATCCAATCATACAACATGATGATTTGGAATTAAAGTCTTAGTCATTCAAATAGAATTAGAGGATTGGTGGATTTTGGGTAATTATTTATTCAATATTATTATTATTATTATCATTTTCTTTATGAGATGTTTTTAGTGATAATTTACATTTCATTGCCTCTTAATGTGGGAGTCTGGCAGGATTTGGAAGTTGGAAATCTTTTGTGTATTTAGCAATTATTTTAATTATTTAATTGTTTTTAGCATTTGTTATTTTTTTTTATTTACTTTGTAATATTACCTGAATTTTTGGAAGATACGGGTGAAATTTCTGTATTCTTAACTTTGGAATCCGTATGAATATTTTGATCTCCAAATGAACGATATGCAACCCTGTCAGTGGGGGGTTAAACCCTGATCTTGTCGACAAGTAATTTTGGGAAAATGATACTGCAGTTTCGCACCGTGTCCGTTCGGTGAAATAATCAACGGCCACCTGGTATTCAGTCTCGGGTCACCGAGGGTAAATAAATGATTTTTGTTATTTTAGCTCGGGTCTGTCACCGAGGATAAACAAATGACCTTTGGCACTTACAGTGAATTTGGAGACATATTCTGGATTTTGTTATCTACATTTCCTCCTTTGGTTTTGATAATCCTTTTTGGCGCTATTGATTTTTGTACAATTTGATATTTGAACTTTTACTTTCAGTTTGTTTTGGATTACTTACTGGGCTAGTGAGCTCATGGATTTATTTTAAATCCTTTTCAGATCAGGAGCAGTAAACCCAGGGATCTTAGAAGGCTTCTAGTAGATGTCTTCTTTGGAATTATGTTTTATGGCTTATGTCTTTGCATCTGTTGTATTTTTGTTTAAGAACCTCCTTGTAGATCATGCTGTATTTCATTTACCTTGTATTTGGGTTTGGTTATAAACTTTAAGTTGTACTCTTATTTGGTATTTTGTTAGTTATTTTCTATTCCTAGTCTGTGTTTAGGTTTTGAGGCCTTGCAGGTTCACTAGGCCCCGCCCCCGTGAGTTTGCGGCCGTTTATCAGCGCACCAGGTTCGGGACGTGACAATGTCTATCTTATTTTAAATAACTTTGATATAATACATGAGCATATTATCAAGTGAGCACTATCTAATATAAACGATATGAACCAAAATGAACTTATATGCATGATACATGAACTATAATATAGACCTTTTCTGAAATATGGAAACTAAGAGCGCATTATGTCATTTCTGTGTCAAAGTATAAAGATTTATGTTGTACCTTACCCATTGTTTTATTATAATCTTTCAAATGAGTTTGAGATCCTTGATTTTTTATTTTTTATTTTTTTACTTTTTTTTAATGCAAGCATATTCCCTGAGAGTATTAAATTTTATCATATTCATTTCACTTGTGAATTGTTTCTCTTTTAAAACAACAACCACTATTTAAGCGGTAGAATATCCTTTTTAATTCCTCCAATATAGTCAATTTACCTTTTTAGTCCATCTAATGTAATTTATTTCTAAGAGATTCTTCTATTTTAACATTTTATGAAATATAAGTCTCTCCATCTACTATAATTTGTCCCTAGGAGATCCTTAAGAAGGACTTACATTTTTCAAATGTTAAAATATAGGGATTTTCTAGGGACAAATTATATTATAGGGACCAAAAAAAAATATTGACTATATTAGAGTAACTAAATATGATATTCTAGCTTATTTAAAACAAGTTTCTCACGTTTGTACATATATTAATAATATTACCAATGTTTAAATTGGTAGCAACATGCACTGATAAGAAGATAAAAATTCTCCTTCGATATAATATAAACTATCAAATTTATTTTTTTTAAAATTATTTATGTTTTTTTTAATTTTGCTCTCCTTCTAATTAAAAAATGCTTAGATTTTAAAAATTTAAATAAAATTTTTAATATTTGTATGAAACTTAAATGTAAAACATAAAGAGTATTAAAGTACAAATATATTTTTAAACATCCAAATGATCAAATACTATTTTTACCAGTATAAAAACAAAAAACTCACCCAACTTAAAATAAAATAAAACAAAGTCATTCTACATAAAGATCTTTATTCATGGCCGGTGTTTGTTTAGGGTTGTTGTGTTAGTATAGTATGTGTGAATAGTTTAGTCCCACATCGGTTAAAGAGAATAATGGACATATATTTATATAATACAAGATAATAAAGAAATTAAGTAATTAAATTTGAGAAAAGTGCAGATAGGCCCTCAATATATATATATATATATATATATAATTATATATATTTATATTTTATCTTGGGTTGAATTAAAATTTATTATTATTATTTTTTTTAACGAAGAAATGCCAGTAGTTTTCTCTAACAGACAAATCCAACAGTTGTTCACACCTCTTCACCTTCTTTAAATATAGAAAAGTTCTCACAGAAAATCATTACTTTTCTGCAAAGTTTGATCTTGGGATTTTGTTGTATCTTGAGGAAATTGTTGCAAAACCTGGTGCAGATATGAGAGCGATAAATTCCTAAAAAACAGTGTTCCTACACGTCTCAAAATCCATTAAATTCTTCATCAATCTCTGTTTCCCTAACAAGTTGTATATAGAGAACAAGAAACACAACACAGTGTTGCATCTCATCAGCCACAGATTTAATAACCCACTTGCACTTATATATGAAGCTAGATTATTAGCGACACTAGTGAGGTTATGTCCAGGAGACACACCAAGCTGGGCACAATAATCCTCAACACAAGCTTTTATCTCGTCTGGGTTCATACCGTCACACTCTAAGACGCCTGTCACTGTGAGTATAGTAGTCTGATGGTCACTCCAAGATGTATATAAAGACTATTATTGCAGCCAGCTTGGTGTGGCCCCGGGATAGTCTATCTAATTTGTTGTTAATTAGATATTTAAGCAGTTGTGAAATTAGTGATAGTGCAAATAGAATTCATGTTCTTTGTTGCAGCTTTCACTTCATTTTGCTAAATAAAGCATTGGCTAGCTGAATTGTCTCACTCTACCCATGGTATGAGATTTAATTATTTAATAATTTGTTAAAAAAATTAACATATTGATAAATATTTAATTTTAAAATAGAACCTAATTTTACCTAGTATTAATTAAATTAAAATTTGATTACAAAATTAATTTCGTTTTAAGGAATTAAACTAAAGTTTGGCGAGCCTCAGCTGGTTCTAGTTGTAGCACACAGCTCAAACACACAAGATGAAAAGATGATAAAAAAAAAATTAGAATACTCTATTTAGTCACTCTAATATAGTCAATTTGCCCATTTGATCCCTCTAATATGATTTGTCCCTAAGAGGTCCTGTATTTTAATTTTTAGAAAATATAATTCCTCCTCTCTAATATAATATATCCCTAAGAGGCCCTTATATATGAAAACTTACATTTCTCAAAAAAATAAAAGGACCTTCTAAAGACAAATCATATTAGAGGGACCAAAATGACAGATTAACTATATTAGAAGGACTAAATATGTTATTTTACATAGAAAAAATAAATACATTAGAAAAAGCATAGAATTCATGTGCTATGTTGCAACTTTCAATTCATTGCTAAATAAAGCATTATCTAGCTGAATTGTCTCACTCTACCCTTTGTATGAGATTTAATTATTTAATAATTTATTAAAAAAATTAATATATTGATAAATTTTTAATGTTTAAAATAGAACTTAATTTTACCTAGTATTTATTAAATTAAAATTTGATTATAAAATTAATTTTGTTTTAAGAAATTAAACTAAAGTTTGGTGAGCCTCAGCTAGTTATCGTTGTAGCACACAGCTCGAGCGCACAAGATGAAAAAATAATTAATAAAAATAAATACAATAGAGGAAAACTTAAATTATGTTGGTTTGTCTTCTTTTACTTCAAATAAAGACTTGAGCTTTGAATAATTCATTAACTATCTTTAAAAATCATGTTGATCTTTAATATATCCATTAATAATTATTTTGTCTGCTCAATGGCAAACACATCAACATCTTATTATGTAATTCACTACAATGAAATTTGTCTTTTGCTATGATTAGTGATTACTTTCGCAAAATTAAGCTTTGAGAGCGCAAATACCGGTCGCATATCATCATAGAAGCCTTCATCACAAAAATTGTTTTTTTAACTTTCACAAATATGTTTTTTATGATAATTAGAAGCACTAGTACAAAAATAGACTTTTTTTTTTATAAATATTGCTTTTTTTAATTAATTACTAGAATAGGCATTTTTAGAATTATTTACCAAACTAGACATTTTTATTTTTTTAATATTTAATTTTAAATTTTTTTAATAGCTGTGGATTCCACTGCTTTTTTAATATTAAAATTTTATTTTATTTTTAAATCGGCAGGTCCCACTAGTTTTTTAATATTAAAATTTATATTTTTAAAACTGGGATGGGTCCTACAAATTTTTTTTTAATTAAAAACAATTTTACACTAAATCCCTTATTATTTCATAAAATTTTTTACAACTAGTTTTATTCACACTTCTACGTTCACTAAAATAAACTCACTCGATATTATTAATGAACGAAAACAATTACATATATTATAAAATTATTCAACAAAAACAATATTTAAATTATATTACGACATATAACTTGGACCAGCTGCATTCGGACAATTTTGACGACTATGACCTGCATTACGACATAGACCACAACGCTTTGGCTGACCGTCTTTCCTTATGTCCATCTCATTACGAATTCTGGTGGATTTTGGACGCCCTAAAAGTGGTCTTCGCATTGTAAGATTAGCACAGAGACGTGGACCATTATAGGGGTTTCAGTATCTCTCGTTTGACATTGGTTGAAACTCTTTATGATATACATTAAAAATTGTCGCAAGCCTATAACCATTATCTACGTATGCCTGCCAATGTAGATGAATGTATGCACACGCTGAAAGTAGAAGTGGGAATAAAACTAGTTGTAAAAAATTTTATGAAATGATAAGGGATTTAGTGTAAAATTGTTTTTAATTAAAAAAAACTAGTATGATCCATCCTAGTTTTAAAAATATAAATTTTAATATTAAAAAACTAGTGGGACCTGCCGATTTAAAAAAAATAAAATTTTAATATTAAAAAACCAGTGGAACCCACAGCTATTAAAAAAATTTTAAATTTAATATTAAAAAAATAAAAATGCCTAGTTTGGTAAATAATTCTAAAAATGCCTCTTCTAGTAATTAATTAAAAAAAAGCAATATTTTTTTAAAAAAAAGCCACAAAAATAATAAAATAAAATAAATCTTACCAATAAATTTTTATTGCCATTTGCCAACGTGTTTATCTTCACAGATTAACAATATACTCCCCTTACAAAATGGCTTATATTATACTACTCTGTGTGAGAAAATTTTAAATCAGCAAAAATAATCTTATATTATGTACAGTGGTAAATCTTGTTGGAAAAAATTTGGTTTGTTATTGGAGCATAAGCAGGAACGGGATGACAGAATAGGAAGACTGAGGCGTGCAAGAGCACTGTCCTTAAGAACAAATTCGCCTCCTTTTTGCAGTGCAATAGGAAACCACAGACGGCGTTGTTCTCCAGGATTCAACAGTCAGGTTCTCTGGTCGCGCACCAAAACAGAGAAACCAACGAGCGCTCAGATTTATGTTTAAGGGGAAAGAGGAAGAGGAAGAAAAAAAAAGTAAAGAGATGGATCAGGTTTTATTATTGGCGGACAGGCGGCAAGGCAGAGGGGCGCGGAAGACGAAGAGGTTCAGGAACGGCCGGTTCTCGAAGAGGCATGGCGACCGGAACTAAACACAGGGAAAAGGCGCAAAAAATTAAATATGATGAAAGGGGTAAAAAGGTAAAAACCCATTATGTGACTGCACCCACTAAATCAGGTGCATTCGTGTCCGCACCATGCGTCATGCGCCTGCGCATAAGAGAGCATAACCACTAAAGCAAAGTTAAAGAATAATAAATAGTACTATATATAAAGTGGATGAACTTCTTGTAGCTAGGTAATGTGGTACTAAATTTTTAGTAGAAATGTTTTGAAATAAATATGGGCCTAAAGTATATGGGCCCTCTAACAAATCTGATTATAAAAATAAAACCATTTCATAATAAAAATTTGTATGGTGTTTAGCTTCGACAATAATTAACTTATTTTGAAATTAAATTTTCTCTTTCTTAAAAAAAAAATTGTGTGGTCATGATTCACAATTAACATAAATTTAAAAATTAATATCATATAATTAATTCCAATAGAAAAAATATATATAATTTTAAATTTAAAAATTTTCAAATGTTTGTTCAACTATCTTTATCAAACAAGTCAATCAATCATCAATCACCATCAAACACTGCCATCATCATTATCAGGGGCAGGCCACTGGAAAAGCATCAATCTCGCATCCCACTGGCAGCCAATTAGATAGAAAAGCATAAAAATCCAAAATTAAATAGAAACTTATGTATTGAGGCAACCCCTTAAATTTGAAAAAGAATAGGCTCATTGAAATTCAATATAGTTTGGAAAGACGAGGGCCTTTTCATCTTCTCGATCAGAATGAGATTAAAACTAAGGGGAAAAAAAGAAAAAGAAAACGAAAAAGCTACGCGTCAAATTTCATCATCGAAACGTGCATTTGAGGGAGTTTAAAATATGTATGCGACCAAACGAATTCTGGCTCTGAATTGATGTGGCTAT